>NW_019724743.1:395197-398648 GCF_002891405.2 Cryptotermes secundus
ACGGGTTAGTGCCCAGCCTTTAACCTTGCCTCTCTCCCCCCTACACAAAAACCACGCTTGTCCCAGCTCCCTTCCCCTACCCCTCCCACACTACTGCTTTCACTTGTATACTTGCCCTTCCCCCTTCTCCCTCACTGCCCTCACATAGCTGTGTATATTTCCACACAGTCTGCTTTTACCGGTTCTCACGGTCTCTCCGCTTGCAGATTTCTTATATTTTTTCTTCTACCCTGAAGATGGAGGCGATACGTTCGTCCGAAACGTCGGTTAACACCACATATACACGGTGCCAAATCCCAGAAGACTGCTTTCTTCATAGTCACCGCCGTGAAAACCTCAAATCTTACATATCTAAGAATTTATCAAAATTCCCAGATGGGGCTCTATATAAAGCCAGTACACAAATATCAGAATAAGTAAAGTCTAACTGTAAAGCACAGGCTTCTAGATCCTGATCTTTGCAATAATCTTCTAAATTTATTTAAGTAAATTTCACGTTTTTATGTACAAAAATACTCACTCTTCCTTTCTCCGGCGTTTGTCTACAATATCTAGCTCCTACAAGTGCATGAAATTAAGGAAATAAATTCATATCCGTCTGACATTACTTGTTTCTCTGGATAAAAGGAGCGTGGTTTTATCTCGACTGGTTACCGAAAAGTACTAGGAAGTGATGCAAGAGGTGGTAATGTGTTTCACTAAACATATTTCCGGTAATTTATTTTACGAGAAAATAGAGTAGATGAAAACAAAATGTATTTTGTAAGGGACTTGTGAAAGAATAATACGAGAGCGCTTTGACATGTCAGCCATTTTATCGTGTCCATGTAGACGGGAACACAATCACCTGTCGTGTCCACTCGATAAACAAGTATTGTACCGGCCGCGTCCAGTGGAGAGCACTCTATGAACAGAAACGGGAAACGTCTGGGCCAACCCTCGTTTTAAACAACGTTTGAAATTGCCATTTTCCTTTGTGCACAGTACATAGCGCTTCAACATAGCAGTCCAAACGGCGGGCTGTGGAGGGTCTCGTTACAGGCCTTGCCGCAATTATAAATACTGAAATATTTATTTGCGTGATTGCTTACATAGCTACCTACTCCATTTACTAGCTATAGAGATGCTTGTATACGTAGTTAGCTAGTAGGCCGCGCCATAGCTCAAGAGGTTAGTCGCTGGCTTCCCACCGCGACGGCCCGGGTTCGATCGCGGGTATGGTCAAGTGGGATTTGTGGTGGACAAAGTGGCGCTGGGGTAGGTTTTCTCCGAGTACTTCGGTTTCCCCTGCCAATCTTCATTCCACCAATTGCTCCACAATCGCCCTCACCTATCATCTGGGGCTGGTACAACAGGCCAGAAGTGGCCACTGTACAAGGGACTTAGTCCCACTCCACTAGCAATAAAAAAAATAGTTAGCTAGTTACTTACCTAAGTAATTGTTTAGCTAATCAGCTAATTTTTATTTATTTAAATAGGCAATTAATTCGTTAGCTAATCAGATAATGCATTCGTTAATTAATTATATATAGAGATAATTAATTTGTTAAATGGTAAATTATCAACTAGCTACTAGTTACTTAGTTATCCAGATAACTGGGTAATGCATTGATTAGACAGTCAGCTAGTTATTTATCTGTCTAGATAAGAAATTGATTAGTTATCTAGCTGGCCAGTTTGCTTCTCATTTCATTGGCTATCTGCACAGTTAGGCATTTAGCCAATAAGCGAACCCAATTGACTGACCGTAAGAAGAAAGTAAAGCTATCCCTGTAACAGGCCGTGGAGGCCCATAGGGCTGTGAGACGTCGAGGCTCACAAAATTTCGAGACAATCTGCTCACAGGTGGCGGTGAGGTTGTCAGCCTTACGCGCCGGCCTCCCTTTACCCCTAGGGAGATTCATGGTACTCATTTCTGTTAGAGGCTGAGTCGGCCCCAAGGTCATAGTGCGGCTGGAAGGGTTAGGTCAACTGAAACATTTAATAACCTCATCGGAAATCAAACCCGCGACCTTGCGGCTTGTAGCATAGTACCTCAACCAACTACGCTACCGCGTGCCAAAATTGACTAGTCGGTACAGTCCTTTTGTTAGACCTTGGTCCCTTTTACAGTTTTTAACCCTATACAGAGTCGATAGGACTCCTTGGACGGGGGATCAGCCCGTCGCAAGGCCGCTATCTACATTCAGAACAACATAAACACAGAATAAACACACACCCATGCCTCGAGTGGGATTCGAACACACGATGCGAAGACAGTTCATGCCTTAGATCGCAGGGCCACTGTGTTCGGCAATTAGTCACTTACCTAGTTTGTTATCTAGGTAACTAGGGGATTAATTAGCTACTACGCTATTTGTTTAGTTACCCACGTAATTGGGTGCCGCGGGCTTTCAGCTCAACACGTATCGCCGGTTGCATAATCTGACCCTAAACCTCCCTCAAGTGCCTTCCGATAAAAGTGACAAGCGCGAGGTGCAAAGTGCTTACGGCGACAGACACAAGCACGCCTAAATGGAGATTCATAGTCTCAGAGTTTAGTGTCAAGACTTCTGACATGTCTCCTGTTGTAAGATTTGNCCTTTTTCTCTCCAGATTGTTTTAGTTACTTTTTTGGGGTGGGGTGAGACTGAGGCCACTAATTCGCCTGTTGTACCAGCCCCGGATGATGATGAGTGCGGAGCAGTCGGTGGAATGAGAATTGGCAGGGGAAACCGAAGTGCTCGGAGAAAACCTGCCCAGTGCCATTTTGTCCACCATAAATCCCACATAAACCGGCCTGGGTTCGAAACCGGGCCGCCGCGGTGGGAATGAGGCGGCTAACCGCTCCAGATATGGCGCCGCCTCGTCTCCAGTTCCCA
Organism: Cryptotermes secundus; assembly: GCF_002891405.2. Taxonomy (NCBI): domain Eukaryota; kingdom Metazoa; phylum Arthropoda; class Insecta; order Blattodea; family Kalotermitidae; genus Cryptotermes; species Cryptotermes secundus. Next base: position 398,059 of record NW_019724743.1, read on the forward strand.
GCAGAACATACAAGGTAAGTGGCAGTTTTCCAATAATTCTGATTCTGTGCTGACCCTTCCCCGACACCGATCAAGACGGACGAGATATTATGACGTTAAAATTATTTCTAAGACGAAAAATTTCGGAGTAAATGAACCGTTATTAATGATCTCATTATGAGGAAGTTACAAGAAAGTTTTGAACTTTACGAAAATCAGCGCTGTCAAAGGCAATCACGTTTTCTAACAGATCTCCCATTACGCAGCACCTGAGGTTCTCACAGAGGCGGTTATTAAAGAGTTCTATATTCTCCGATATAACGTCGTGTAGTCCGTTGAAGTTCAGCCGACGTTTCAGAAGATCATGTTGCCTCCATCTTCAGGCTCGAAATATAAAAAAAGCAAGACGCCAGCATGAATCATCCAGTAAGCAGAGCGGCGTTGTATCCCAGAATATAGAACTTCTTACTACAACGTGATTATTTGTTGCAAGTTTGGTTAAAATCGGACAAGGATAAGGCAGATGTTTCGAAAATTAGAACTGTAAATTTCAATTTCAACGTCTGAAAATTATATATATGGATAAATACCGTCTTAAGTGCAACAAATTT
>NW_019724744.1:0-191 GCF_002891405.2 Cryptotermes secundus
GCGTCATAAAGCAATGGAATGAACAAACAAACATATATTTTTTTTTAGATGAAGGACCGGAGCCTGAAGCTGGTCACTCGACCTCAGTGTGTGTGTTGTGATGGTGAATGAATGGAGTTTTGCCTTTACGTGCTCTATACGCCTTCATGCTCTAATTTGTAGTTCACGAATATTCAGGGATGCATTAGTAA
>NW_019724744.1:1180-2438 GCF_002891405.2 Cryptotermes secundus
TACATACATATGGTCAAGTGGTCAGTTCCTGACTACAGATCCAGAAGTCCGGGTTCGATTCCCGGCGCTACTAGATTTTCTGAGAAGTAGTGGGTTTGGAACGGGGTCCACTCAGCCTCGTGAGGAAAACTGAGGAGCTATTTCAAGGAAATGGCGGCTCCGGTCTAGAAAACCGAAAATTAACGGCCGTGGGGATTCGTTCCGCTGACCACGCGACACCCTACTTCCACCAAAGTTGGCAATTCCCTGGAATGGAACCCTAAAATATATTCCGGTGCTCACAGAAGCCCGCGAGTGGGCCTCATCGCGACTCGTCTGAATTTAATTTACACTCTCGTAACTTCTTCTCCAACGCCAATTTCTCCCAGCGAAGGTCCTGTATGAGCGTCTCGTGCTCAGCATTCCTCAGAGTCGCCATGTCTGAAATTGTCTCTTGGCGTACATACCAAATTTCTACAAAATCAGTAATCTAGATTTGAAAGCCAAATTGGGAGTGACTAGACAATCCCATGAGCCTGAAGAGAAAGTAAACTAAAATATTGACGCTGATCATTCTGTGCCCTTATTTATTTGGATGATTATAGATGACCATGAAATTTATTTCTAATTAATTCTCGGTAATTTTATTTTCAAAAGTTTCGATATTACTGGAACTTTGTTGTGATTTATAATATCGTATTTCATTGTCTGGGACGTGCAATACGGTGTTTATGTTGAAATTTCTAGATTCTGGCAGGACCAAGGAGTCCGGAGTTCTGACATTTATGAGCAGTCATAAATTTAGCTCGGAAAAGTGGACCGGACGCGCCTAAAAGGAAGGTCAATGAGAAGGACAGGTCAGAACTTCTTACAGTTGACTGTGAATGAGGGCCATTATCGTATTTCATTGTCTGGGACTTGCAATACGGTGTTTATGTTGAAATTTCTAGATTCTGGCAGGACCAAGGAGTCCGGAGTTCTGACATTTACGAGCAGTCATAAATTTAGCTCGGGTACAGGGAACCGGACGCGCCTAAAAGGAAGGTCAATGAGAAGGACAGGTCAGAACTTCTTACAGTTGACTGTGAATGAGGGCCATTATCGTATTTCATTGTCTGGGACTTGCAATACGGTGTTTATGTTGAAATTTCTAGATTCTGGCAGGACCAAGGAGTCCGGAGTTCTGACATTTACGAGCAGTCATAAATTTAGCTCGGGTACAGGGAACCGGACGCGCCTAAAAGGAAGGTCAATGAGAAGGACAGGTCAGAACTTGTTA
>NW_019724744.1:3246-46380 GCF_002891405.2 Cryptotermes secundus
CGTTCCTCCGAAATGTCGGTTAACACCACATATACACGGTGCCAAATCCCAGAAGACTGCTTTCTTCATAGTCACCGCCGTGAAAGTCTCAAATCTTACATAGGGAAAACATTAGTTTCAGTAAATGCTTTGATGATAAATTGCAACATGAATTTGCTAAGATGGGCAAATTAGTGCAGCAGGTTAGGGAAGACAGTGAAAGAGAGCTTGTAGCTGTAAAGAAAAATGTTCAGGCAGTATCCAAAGAACTACATAATAAGATAGAATCACACGTGCTAAAGACAACGGAGCTAACTAGTGAATTAGGAAAGGAAATGATTCTGCATAAGGAATTTGCCGATAAGGAAGTCAATGAGATTAAAGAGATAATCAAATTAGTGCAAACTGAAAGGATTAACAATGCGCAAACTTGACAGAAAGGAGCCGAAGCGAAGGTCCAAAATTTAAATGTAGAGTTGAAGAAATTGGAGTCCAGGAATGAAGGTCATTTCAGTCAATTAAGTAGCGAAGTAAATGCTATTAAGTTACAATTATTTGGTTGTACAACGGTTGGGTGTAGTCCTACCTCGTTGCCCCCAAATGACAATGCTAGTATAGATCCTGGCCAATCTTCTTCTGAGTCTGCGCACGTCAATTCTAATACCACAACTGAGAATGTAAGGATCACTCACGGAGTACCGTGTAATTGTAATGAAAATATGCATGCTAATGTGTCTGATTCAAGGGGCCTGCTTGTGAGCAGTAGTGTAAGTCCTCATGCTCATGGCAGCTGTTTGAACCCCACTGAACTTTCCTTGCCGTACTTTGACGACCGTGGTAAAATTAATGCCATGTACCACCTCAAACAGTTGGATGAATATTTCGCGCTAAAAGGTGTGCCAAAAGAAATGCAACTCGCGATCGCTTTGCGTTCCATAACTGACCCTACAGTCAAGGACTGGGTTTCAGCGGTGTCACACACATTGCATGATTACAGTCAGTTCAAATCAGCATTCGCTGATGCTTATTGGAATCAGGTCACTCAAGGAAATGTAAGAAAGTCGATCTACCAAGATAAGTACAACAAGCAAAATGGGTTAACGCTATCAGGGCATTTCCTGAAGTACGCGGTATTAGCGTCTTATTTACGGCCGAAAATGTCAGATGTTGAATTGATTAACGCATTGATGAGCCATTTCGCTTTGCATATCCAACGAAGCTTTGCCTCCGTTCAAGTAACTTCAATTCAAGATGCGGTCAATTTCCTGCAACGGCTCGAATCAATAGAAGGGAACGACAGTTACCAAGACTCGAACCGTGTACCTAAATCCCAAGAAACTCAGAATCCCCATGGACTTGAGACCTATCATGGATACAATAGGTCTAAAGGGAACAATAACTTCGTAAGGCAAACTTTTGTTTCGCGTCCAAACGAGTATAATCAGCGAGGACGGAACTGGCGGGGAAACAGAGAATCCTCTGAGCAAAATTATGGTAGACGCAGAGAAGTTGACTGTCGGTCTTCCTCAGCAAACCGACAGATATTAGACCCCAACGCACCTCCTTATTCAGGTCAAGTTTCCTGAGACGACAGAGTAAATAACGCGCCTAATAATGAAAATAACAGACGTTTGGAAAACTAGAAACGGGATCAGTTGCGGACCGGACTTTGAGCCCGACTGAAACGTGAACGCAAGGTGCTCAGGCCCAGAACTTTTCTGAGAATGATGCATATAAATTTAACTCTTCAGACAAGGGCGAATTAACTATCTACTACATAAACGAAGCAAATTTGAATTACTGCCCTCGTGTAGAAGTTAGATTTGGTGACCAGGCAGTAGATTGCTATATTGACAGCGGATCTGAAGTGTCCGTGATTTCTGAGAAATTGTACGATAAATTAGTATTGAAAAGGTTGCCAACGTATGAGATCGGAATCAATAACGCAGTCCTCATCACAGCATTTGGTAATAGGACAAAACGGCTTAAGAAGCAGATGTACTTGGAATTTGCTATTGGCCAGGATGTGTTTGAAAAAGTGTTCTTAGTGTCTCCTCAGTTAATTGGCTCAGTCATTATCAGGTGTGACTTTGCAAGAGATTGTGGGCTCATCATAGATTTTAATGCTGAATGTATGAAGTATAAGCGGGACGGAATTTTGAGAAAACGAGGCTTTAGCCAAAGGAGAAGAGCTGAGGTAGATGACAGTAGTTCTTTGCCACGTGAGTGTGTACTTAATGACACTTTTCCGAGATCAGTGACCCCCGAAAGCCATATACCGCCAGTGAGTGAACCAGAGCCACTTACAGCTGTTCGAAGCAGTTTTGAGGGATCCCATAGTAACAATAGTGTGGAAGGAACAAACATTTGTGAAGGGAATGGGAAAGGTCCCAGCGGGTTTGAAATTGCCTCACTAGTGAAAGTAGTAAACGAAGCAGTTATGTCAGGTTGTGAGACCCACGCGAACATGTCTAATGATGACAGGAGTAAAGATGATGAGTTTATTTACGAAGATGAATTTCGAGTTATTAGCCGAATAAATGGCGGGTTGTATAGTGAGAAGCTGAGGCATAGTGATGGTAACAGGTTAGATGGGATCCCAATAGATGAAGTTCATATCCACAAATCTAATGATGACACTCCAGACTGTAGAACTGCGTATTTCTCCTACTGAGATGGATACTTTGATTTATAAGAACCAAAATCTGTCCTTGTCAGAAAAAGAAAGTTTAATTGGTTTAACTTCGAAGCCCGTATATCAATATATGAGAGCGCCGTACGGTTTTCGGAATTCCTTGTTTGGTTTTGTAAGAGTACTGAAGTTAGCGCTGGGCAATGAGACCTCTGAGTTCGTCGTTTATTAACAGATGTTTTTTCGCTGTCAATTTTCGAATTTTTTCACTTAATGGGAACGCACGTAGAAGATTCAACCTTACTTGTCTAAATTGAATTAATCCAAATTGCTTGTTGAATTTATTAAATAAGAATTCTATGAACTTGTAAGAAATCATCTTACAGAGTGTGCCAAATAGGACCGAGGACTATCTTTATTCATCGCCCCTGTTCTTTTCTCCTTTTCAACTGCCAGTGAGTAGGACAGAGTGAATGTGTTTATGTAAATTGTGATCTTCAGACACTTTTATGTTGACAGTGATTCAGCAACTAAGAACTGTATTTGTTAAGGCGTTACTGTGCTGGTCACGGTAGCCGAGCAGTCTAAGGCAAGTACTGTCTTCGCTCGCTCGGAAGCCGAGATCGTGGGTTCGAATCCCACTCAGGGCGTGGATGTTTGTGTGCGTTTTTCTGTGTTTGTCTACAGGTAGAGACCTTGCGACGAGCAGATCACTCGCCCAAGGAGTCCTACCGTATGTGTAAGATCTAGAAAAACCGAAGTGAAAGGAGAAGTTCATGGAGGTAGGCCTAGGCCCACTGGGGCTGTAGTGCCAGGAAAAAAAAAATAGGCGTTATTGTAGGAAAGTACTAGTTAGAGAGCATAAGAGTGTTTATGAAGATTGTGAGGTGAACGTTTGGAGGGGAGATGCTGCAAGAAACGCCTATTCACTATGTAAAATGTCATGTAATTGAATATTATCAGATTTCGGTGATTGTAATAAGATTGATGTGAGTGAAATAGAGTCAAACTTTAACAGATTAAGGTGAAGTGAAATCATTAAGAACTTACTTGGTGAGAGAATGTGGCCTTGAACTAAGTGTAATAAAGTAACTTGAACGCTTCAAGTGTAAACATGTAGTTGACAACAACACTCCTGAATTTTGTATTAACCAGATAGTAATTAATTATATATCTATTCAGTTGTACTAATTATGTATTAACTTCCATTTCTTGGTGATTTTGATGCACTTGATATGAATGAGCTGAAGAAAAGACAACTGATTAGTGTACTGTTCCACAATTTATTTGGAATGATGTTAAGAGATTTTGTGTTTTAAACACTCACTGCAGATTACTGATCAATACAGAGTGGTGCTGGATCTCATTCACCAATGGCGGTGAAGCATCCTGATAGAAGTGTAAAAAGGGGCTTAATTATTGTGTTGTATTGTATTGATTGTATTCTTCTGTTGTTTCTATTTGAGTTCTGTGTAGTTTGACTTGTTTGTATAAGCTGTAGGATCAGCTATAGGCTGCAAGACGTAATGTTGGACAATTCAAGTTTAAATTGTCAAATTACGACTTCGGGGAGTTTGACGCTGATCATTCTGAGCCCTTATTTATTTGGATGATTATAGATGACCATGAAATTTATTTCTAATTAATTCTCGGTAATCTTAATTTCAAAAGTCTTTATGTTTCGATATTACTGGAACTTTATTGTGATTTATAACATCGTATTTCATTGTCTGGGACTTGCAATACGGTGTTTATGTTGAAATTTCTAGATTCTGGCAGGACCAAGGAGTCCGGAGTTCTGACATTTACGAGCAGTCATAAATTTAGCTCGGGTACAGGGAACCGGACGCGCCTAAAAGGAAGGTCAATGAGAAGGACAGGTCAGAACTTGTTAAGGTTGCCTGTGAATGAGGGCCATTATGATTGAGTTGCCTCGTTCAAACTTCCTTACGGAAGATGGGATGACACGTATATGTCCGCACCACGGAGAATTCGAATTCTTTCGAATTCCAGGTGTGGGGTGTGCAAGCCATTCCACAAAGGAGACTTTCACCATATTCCGAAGTGAACGGACGTGACCCTTGCACGCTCCGAGACCTAGCTTGCAGATCGTGTAACGCTATAACTTAAAGCATAAGGACACATAAAATGAACAGTGGTTTGGAGAACGAAAAGGTGAATAAACTTCAATTGGATCAACTCCCAGAATACCGCTTGCCTCGGCATCGCTACCCTGAGACTCATGCAAATCGACCCAGCTAGTTTCCCGTACCTATACCGACCTTCCTTAGTTTGATCTGTGGGAACAACTTGCAGTGGTCATCACCGTGGTGGTCCTAAGGTCGAAACAGGTGTAGCAGGGATAGCACCATTCCGACTGAGCTGATATATACAAAGGCCGGTTGGAAAAGAGCGGTGTTAATATAGTACATGAAAATTTTGTCCACGGGAATTCAGTGTTTTGTGTGTGTGTTTGTGTGTGACCGCAGTTTCAGTAAGTCAGCCAATGTTTTCAGTGACCTGCAACAATAGGCCTATTGACAAATGTGAAAAAAAAAAACCACTGCGTTATACGGAGTCGCGATAAATCAGTCGGCATAGAGACGGGGTATGGGATGGACGGCTGGGGTTCAATTCCCGGCAAGGGATTTTCCTCTACTTCATAGCGTCCCGACTGCTTCCGGGGGTCACCCAGTTTCCTACACAATGGGTACAGGGGGCTCTCACTCAGTGGGTAAAGAGACAAGGGCGTGAAGCTAATCACTCACCTCCATCTTGTGCCAAGGACAAAAGTGATGGAGTTATACCTTCGTCCCCCATACGTCTTGGTGGCGTAGTGTTTAACTGATTAAGCACAGGAACATTTCCTTTCCCTTTACCAACTGCGTTATGAGCATATCAATATTATTTTTGCAAGCAGTAGATGATCCAGGATTTAAATTTATGTATTGTTTCGAAAGAAGAAAATGATTAACTCCTTAAAGCAGAGTGATTTCTGTATATACCCGCTGTTCTAACATTAAACAACTTTCCATTTTGCCTAAAGAGAATATTCTATTTATATATCATATGATTCAATAAGCAGCGCTTACTTCCATGGGTAAAGCTAGAAAATTTACTTACAAACGCATACGTTTTGAAAGACGGGGCCTGGCCATGAGTCAATTTTCTTGCATAAAGATACAATTATTTTTTTTAAATAATTGTAATATTTCGTATTAATATTTTGTATAGTTACCCATCTCCTTGCTGGCATTCTTTACCTGAATAGCACTAACATCTGGTCTGTGTAATGGAGAGGCAGTATGTTCTCACTGAGGTGCGAACTGAAGTTGTAAATATCGTTAAACTCATGTTTCAAAGAGTCGAGAACTAGACTAGTATATCTTGCATCAGTTACTTATGTCTAGCGTTGGGAAAGGTTTAGGATAACATATTATTAGCTAACGCAGATCACTAATCGCATCGAATCCATAGTTCTTACATTTCGGACACGCTGTGAGCAATCTCGCGCGTGCAACTCACCGTACTGCGGAAGCGATCAACCTGCAGACGTCTAGTAGGCCAGGGCGAGCCCTTACATTGTCTGACAGACTGGAATGACTGGACTTGTTTTCGTCTAGGAGGAAACCGATGATTTAACATTCGGAAGTGACTATTATAGTGTGTCTAAAGCACCTGTTAGAGGACGTGGTTCCTAAAATAGGCATCTTCTCAGATAAAAAGTTCTCTCGTGTGCTCCGCGAGATCTCCGGTATAGCGATTTTAGTACCCATCATGCAGTAGCGTAGTTGGTTGAGGCACTATGCTATAAGCTGGAAGGTCGCGGGTTTGATTCAAGATGAGGTCACTGGATTTTTCCAATGACCCAATCCTTCCAGCCGCACTATGATCTGGTATCGACTCCACCTGTAACAGAAATAAATACCACGGATCTTCCTGGGAGAAAAGGCTGGTCAGTGCGTAAGGCTAACAACCTCACGGCCATGTGTGAACCGATTGCCTAGAAAATGTGGGAGCCTCGACGTCTCACAACCCTATGGGCCTCCACAGCCTGCTACACGGATAGTTTTACTTTTTTTATCCCATAATTTCGAGAAATATTTTCTGCGATATAACGCCGTACAGTCCGTTGAAAGTCAACCGACGTTTCGGAGGACAATATCGCCTTTATTTTCAGGGTTGAAGATTAAACCTATGAGAAAACCAGCGTGAAAGCAGAGCCCTATTGGGCTTGTTCTTCGACCTTGAAGATGGAGGCTATATATTTCTCCGAAACGTCAGTTGACTTTGAACGGAATACACAGCGTTATATGCAAGAAGACAGGACTCTTCATAACCACTGGTGTGAGAGCCTCAGTCCTACATCCTCTCATCTCAGTCTTCATTTGGTACAGCTTCTGGGAATACCCCAATTTCGTAATCAACAAAGCCCTCTGGTCCCGCCGTGCAGGTGAAATTGTTTATACGGAAGTGTCAAGGAAGTGGGGGGGGGGGGGGTTATATGAGGGAGCGGTGCATGTCTCTGGCCATAATTTCAGTGAAAGTGGTGAGCGGTGTAGCAACCGTTGTTGCAGCAGGTACGTCTGTCTCTCAGGGCCAGGTTCGAGGCCTTGTGTACGTGTATTTAGATTAACTTAAGGGTAAGTGATTATGATTTAGGCGTACGATCAGAGTAAATAAAATAACTGTGACAGAATTTTTTAGAGTAAACAAGAAGTTATGAGAAGCGTGGGAAGGCTAAGACTGAAATGGCTGGAATATGTAGATATATAAGAGTACTATCTTCTGGGGTATAACGCTGTGTAGTCCGTCGAAAATCAACCGACGTTTCGGAGGAATATATCGCCTCCATCTTCAGGGTTGAAGGATCAGCAGAGCAAGAAACCAGCGTGAAAGCAGGATGCCGGTTAACTTTCAACGACTACACAGCGTTATACCTCAGAAGATAGTAATTTTCAGCATCCCCGCCGGGTAGCGTAGTTGGTTGAGGCACTATGCTACAAGCCGGAAGATCGCGGGTTCAAGTCCCGATAAGGTAATTGGATTTTTTCAAATTGTGTGATCCTTGCAGCCGCACTATGGCCCTGGGATCGACGCAGTCTCTAAGAGAAATGAGCGCCAGGAATATTCCTGGGGAGTAAAGGGCGGCTAGCGCGTAAGGCTGAGAACCTTACTGCCATCTATGAGCCGATTGTCTAGAAAATGTGGGAACCTCAACATCTCACAACCCTATGGGCCTCCACGGCCTGTTACATGGATACTTTTACTTTACTTTTATTTTACCGCTGTGAGAACATCAAGTCCTATATGCAGATAATGATTTGCGGGCGTTGAAAGTGAACAGATGGAGGCAAAAGTCAAGTAATATAGAAGAATGGCCACCTGCCGTTAAGGAAGACAAGGTAAGTACAAGAGCACACTGCCAGTGAGGTGCGGAAACGGAAGAAACGCGCAACGCGGAATTTCGTGGTGTACTCCTGCAGTTTTCCGGTCACCTTTCTTTATATATTTCTAGATCATCTTGTGCCGTTTTGTTTTACGGTGTAGGGACTCCTTTTCCACTGAAACCTGTAGCATGGAGTATCGGCCTGACGAAAAGTGCCAACACATGACGACAACACCGGAGAATCCGGCAGAAGCAGAGATTCTTGTCCTCGGCGCTAGTTGAAGGTGTGTGATCGATGTCACGCTCCGGCTGTTTTACCTTCGGGAACAATGTCTCTGGTATTCATTCGAGGCTGAGTGGACAGCAGAGTCGATCTGTAGGTTAAGACTGCGTGCATCCATAACTCCACTGCATACTTTTAATATGAATTATACTATTTTACGTTTGGAATTATCAGAAAACTAGATATTCTGTTCCCTTGTCTCAGGCTACCACTTCTTACACTCCAAAAATTGCCCCTTTTTCGATACAATATCTCAATTCCAATGTGAAATGATAGATTTCATTCTATGACACCCAGGCTAGTGAGCACTGCACAGGCTTTAGACAGCGCTGTCAGTATCTAGACTATGTAGCATTGAACAGTAGGATGATGTATGGATGATGAATTGGTAAGGAATTTGGAGGAAGCAGTTGTAGTCTAATCGAGGTACTACCCAGGCATTCCATCGGCCTGATACTGTATGTTCTTCTGATCCCCCCCCCCCCACAGCTCTGTATGTCTCCCCCTTCTCTCTCTTCATTTTTCGAAGGATAAATGCGGCTCTTTAAAACGCACGGTAAAAGTTTCAGTCGTCCCTATGCTTAATTAAGCATAATGACATGAAGGCGTAGGGGGGTGTGAAGGTGAAGCTCAACGCATTCTTAACATCGGCTCTAGATGGAGACGAGTAGCCAGTTTCACGCCCAGACCACATTATTTCCGGGGAAATTGGATTGGAGGGTGGGTGAACCCCACAGCCAGTCTGGACGGTGCAGAACAGATGACAGTCTCCTGTCTCTGCCAGGAATTAAACCCGATACCTCGGGTGTTCAGTCCGTAGTTCAGTCACTGTACTGACTGATTTTGAAGCCGGAATAGCTAAGTCGGCATAACGACGGGCTATGGGTAGGCTGGAGATCGATTCCCGGCAGAGTCAAGAGATTTTTCTCTTCTCCACAGTGTCCAGACCGGCCCTGAGGCCCACCCAGTCTCCCGTCCAATGGGTACCGGGGCTCTTTCCGTGGGGGTAAAGCGGCCGTGGTTTGAAGCTGACCCATCACCTCCATCTAATGCCGAGATCTAGAATGGTGGAGCTATACCTCCACTCACCCATTCGTCTTAATGGCGTGGTGCTTAAGTAATTAAGCACAGGGACAACTTCAACTTTACTGGCTCTGCTAACCTGGCGCTTTTTCGAGAATGTGTTTACGGAAAAATCTGTTTGAAGCCGTCGGTTTCGGACATCCGCACGTGGAAATGTTGCCCAGGGAGTGTTACGCCTGATTACGTCCGGAGAAAGTTCAAGCAGCGTTAACAGCCTCGCGGGGCGGCGGCCGACGTGACCATCACAAAGAGATGCCAAGCCGCAGTAACGTAACAGGCTCTTGGGACAGAAACGCAACACACCAGAGTTCGACAGCCGGTCGGTTCATCATCTCACTTTCATGCGAGGCACGAGGCAGATCACTTTCACTTATTTCTCGCGTTTTGGCTCGCCAGGGGTGACCAAACTGCCGCTTTCTTCCGGCCCAGCACACTACTGACATTTGTGTCTCGCAACAGGTAATCCCGAGTACTTTATGGTGGACAACAAGGAGTGTTGGGAAGAACTAATCGCTTATTTTCCTTTGATACGACATGGGCCGCATACAAAACGACACCTCCAACAATTCTTCGTTGCCGCGGGAACGTGTTTACCGAGCTATTACCTTGCAACGAGAAGGGGTTACACAGACACACACAGAATCTTCTTTGATACGACACGAATGGCGTATAAATGACGAGTCCAGCAATTCTTCTTTGCTTCGTGTAGTCGTTGCCGCGGGAACGTATATAGTAGGCTGTTGCATAGCAGCGATAAGGGAGATAAGCACACAGAGAGGCTGGTGGGAGGGATTTATGAAGTACTCCTCTGAAGCGTGCTCAGGTGTCAGGATATACGTGCCGAGTTTCGTAAATATTAGTTAAGGTATTCAAAAGCAGTTGGAGGGGGGTTCACAGACACACAGGCAGCATGGTGATTACATAAAGATACTTTTGCTTTTTGCAAAATAAGGAAAGTAGGCTAGAAAACGGATTATTGTTAAGAAAAAACTTTATAGGGCATTTTTGCATACCTTCTAACACGAAGGCCGCCATTAGACAATATGCTAACTTCCTGTAACATGAATGAAGATGGTGATGTAATTCCTTTGTTTCATTTAAGATATTACAATATACTCCCGACTATGCGGGGTGGATGGAATATTAATTTTCCAAGTTAATCGGAAACCCCCGATAATCAGTAAAATGAATGTGTAAAGAACTTATGAATTTAGTTTCATAAAACGTCACATATAGATTTATAAGTGTATTTTGCTCGAGCGTTATTTGTAGAAACGTGTGTGGTGTTTCTGAGAAGTACCTGTGCCCTTTCTACATATTAACATATTAAGAAGAAAACCAAACAAAGAAAGGTTTAAAAAATTAAATAGCACATTCCTGAAAACAGGGCAACCACAACAAGTACAATATATTCTTGTTGTACCCAGAAGAACTGTAGTACAACTGTAAGACTTTCAGACAATTTCAAATGTACACGTAAGCAACCGCCTTTTATTACACGAAGCCTCTTATGGTGGCCCTTTAGGACCGAAACATGTAAGACGATTCTATTTAATAAATATTTGAGTAAAAGCCTGTTACACGTGATGGTTGCATTGTTCCTTAAAATATAGTCTTTACAGAACTTCGAAAATGGAGAACAGACAAACTTCCGAGTGAAATTTGAAGTGGCACAAGCATATATTGTTGCTGAATGCACTTAAAATCAACAGGTGGCATACGGGTAGAATTTACTCATATATAACTTACGGTCTTCTTGGAGGTATCAATTCAAGAGGTCGTAAATATTAATTAATTTGATGCCGTAATATCCACATAACAAGAGACAGCAAAGCTATCGCGTTTGTATAGAATCTGCAGATGATGTGACCAAGCATAAATGCGTGCAGGCTCTCTTGTAATTCTTGCTGTTCGCATAAGCGCAAGTTCATGGGGTACATGGATACGAATGGGACATACAAGAATTCGGGACTGAAATAAAGGGCGAACCCTAGATACACCTCTTTTATTACAGGAGACTTAAAGACCCTGACGCAGCTGCGGTTTGGTCCAGTAGAACTGAAATAATTTAACGAAAAGTGGAACGTTCGCTCGTCATGAACTTCGCCCAATCAAAGCGTGAAATTTGGTTGTAATCTTGATTGCCCGTTGTGGTTCCTTTGGTATTTAATTTTATTACGCATGCAGAAGTAATTAAACATTCACAGTCTGGACGAGGAAATCGAGAAGCAAAAAGAGTAATGGTATGAATACATTTTTAGAATTGACGAAAATAGATTACCAAAGATAACATTAAATTTTAAACCGGAAGGACACAGATATACACGTCGGCCAAAACAAGATGATAAGATGAATTCAGTTGAAGACGGGGCAGACCAGAGAACCTAACCCTTTAAGTAGAAGAAAAACAACAAAAGCCAATATAAAATTCCTAGAGCCGGGTTCGTAGTGGTACAGCTCCTTTACGTAAGATGTGAGGCATATTTACCCATTTTCTAAAGCGTCCAGCCCTGAAGCGGAAGCCGATGACTTGTATTTCTTTTTTCTCTCTCTCTCTAGAACTTTCTTTTCTATAAAGACCGTGTTTTCACCCGCACACAACTTTCTTTAGGTGAATCACGTAGCGCGGTCTGACCTTCACCAAAGGACAGACACGATCACAATATCAAAAGCGAAACATAAAAATTGTAATATATTTGAAGGGTACTGTCTTCTGGGATGTAATGTCGCGTAGCCCGATGTGGACCGACTTTTCGGAGGAACGTACTGCCTCCATCTTCAGGTTCGTAAGGTTAACCAAGCAAGTAACCAGGAGGAAACAGAGAACTGCTTGAAGCCTGCTTCTTACTGGTTTCATGCTTGACTTACAACTTGCACTTGAAGAAGGAGAGGATGTGGTCTTTTGAAACAAGAGTGGATTTGTATGGGACTACACAGCATTACATCCCAGGAGATAGTACCTCAGATCCAGCAATTTCATGTCATATTCTTGTCTCGGATTAAAAATTTGATTTTTAGCAAGTTAGGACATGTAGACATAGCATAAACATTCTGAGACATGTGCTCCCTTGTTTCGTTATCTTGAAAGCCACAAAACTTGTGACACTTCTTTTTTCTCTACAACTTTTGCACAAATGTTGTGAAATGTAAATCAGTTAATGAGTCCTGAATTGATAAAATTATTTCATATTTGCAGTTCTGACTAAGAATATCAGATATGGATTTGAATGATGGAGAAAGATATCTAACCTCAGTGATTTCAGAATGAATGTCACCACACTAACACATATTTCAACATGGTGCAAGAATTATTCACACAAGTAAATCATTTCCACAGTTTTAAATTTTAGAAGTGAGTATGTTTGAGTCCAGGGGAATGAAATGGTATTAATTTGATGGTTGACAAATTATGTACTATCCAAGGAGATTATAGAGTCACTGCAAAACAGAAGAAACAAATAACAAGGAATTTGACGGCCTTACTTGGGACAGAGAGAAACACAGCCATGAGGAGGGAAGTCCCTGTGCTTAATTAATTAAGCACCAAGCCACAAAGACATATGAGGGAGTGGAGGTATAGCTCCACTAGTCTTGACCTTGGAACTAGATAGAGGTGAGCTGTCAGCTTCATGCCTTGCCATAACACAATTGTGATGGTAACAAAATCAATATTATTAATCAATAATCAAAGTTGTTATGTCACAGTTGTGTTATTCTGTATTTATTTCTAATTGTAACTGTCATACCTGTGCCCTGTGTTGCAGGATGTGGCTTGTGCTGCTGCTCTTTGTCATTATACTGGGACTCTTTGTTTACTATGACACAAAGAAACCAAAGAACTTCCCTCCAGGTATGTTGACTGTGATACAGAACAAAGTTTAGAGGTACATACACAGACACTGGTCATGTAATAAATCAATTCAATACTCTTGTCTTTTTTTAACCTTTTAAAACACAGTGGTTACTGTGTGCATCACTGCTCAAATGTTTAAAAACTGTATTTTGCCTGCAGAGTGTATCAATGTGTTTCATATGATTCTCAGAATAAACACTGATTATTCTTCTAAAAAGAATTAACTGATTAGTCTTTGCAGTGGAGACACAGTGTCTTTTCAGTGATTTAAGAAACACATTTGTAAATATTACGTAGATGAACTTCATGATTCAAATGGTTGACATGCTACTGGTAACAAGAGAAGTTGATGTTTTGCCTTAGGTCCACCATGGGTGCCAGTGCTGGGGAGCGCCCTCCATGTGAACAGGTTACGCAAGCAAACAGGCTACCTGTACCGTGCTACTGCCGAGTTGGCAAATTGCTATGGCCCAGTGGTGGGGCTTCGAGTGGGCAAGGACCGACAAGTTGTCCTCTGTGGTTATGAAGCCATCAAGGAAATGCTGTCACGTGAGGAGTTTGATGGCAGGCCTCAGGGTCTCTTCTACGAGACCAGAACATGGGGTAAACGAAGAGGTGAGTGAGAATCCATTAGGACATGTTGTTATATTAAGAGATTTATACACACTCCCATTGGTTCATATCCTAAGCCCTTCTTCTCACTTCTCACTGTCAGTGACCATTTTATCTTCTGTGCTTTTCACACCCATTGTATTGTATTGTATTTGGAAAGGGTGGGTTTCCCCATGCACTTAGACCAACTGTTGGTCCATTGTGCATCCCCCTATGATATTTACCAGTCTCTATTCCCTACCGGTACTGGTGCGTGCCATCAGTCCCGACTCAGCGAGTTCGGCCTCTACCGGCTCAGTGGTATCTCGATGCTTTCCCCATCTATCAGAGGCGTTAGAGACTACTGTTGGGCAGGAAATGTCCTGAATTTGGCTCAGTGGTCCCCTTGGGACATGAGGTTCTTTTACGTGCCATAAAGCTACGACACGGGACCCATGGCTTGAAGTCCATCCCGGAGGACTTGTTCCCTGAATTTTTCCACCCTTAAAAATTCCACAACCTCCGCCAGGTTTGAACCCACGTATCTTGAGTCACGAGGTGGGAACGTTACCCCTAGACTATGGAGGCCGCTTTTCACACACATGCTGAAGATGGATGAAGCAGCCTCCTCTAAAGAATTGGTATGTATATATCAGATTACATGGTCTTACATCCTGGAATACAGTATCTTCGTATTCACAATTGTAAGAACCTCACATTTGCGGTAGATATCATGATTCCTACTTTGAGATATGGGGTAAATGAAGGTGAAAGTACACTATATTATTTATTTTCTCATGGGGTGAGATTGAGTCCATTTGTTACTGCGGCCATTGTCTGGCCTATTGTATGAGCCTCGGATAATAGATGATGAATGTGGAGCAATCGGTTGAATGAGAATTGGCAGGGGAAAACAAAGTACTTGGAGAAAACCTGTCCCAGTGCCATTTTGTCCACTACAAATCCCACATCACCTGACCTAAGCTCGAACCCAGGTCACTGCAATGGAAATCCAGTGACTAGCTGCCTGAGCTATGGTGCTGCCTAAGTACAATATAAGCTCATAGTGGACAGATTGGCTGTTTTACGAAGAAGCTTCAATATCATCTCCTTCCAATACATGAAGTACGATGTAAGTGAATGAGGTGTGTCCTAAATAACCGCAAGCATGAGATGAGATTAAATTCTATAAAATTAGCATCTGCTGTTCAGCAACAGGCATAAGCCCCAGTGAATGAAGACATACATTGATTGTCATAGGTGTGTTGCTGACGGATGAGGAGTTCTGGCAGGAGCAGCGTCGCTTTGTGCTGCGACATCTCAAGGAGTTTGGTTTTGGGCGTCGCACCATGGCAGAACTAGTGGAGGAAGAGGCTAGGCAACTTGTCCAAGCGTTCCAAAAAAGACTGGAGGGCTTCCAGGTGGGGAGGATGGCTCTATTGTTGCCAGAAGATAATAAGTGGTCACCCCTCCTTTGCACTTTTTCATCTGCTACTGCCAATAATAATAACATAGCAACTGAGAGACTTTCCAAGGAAGTAAAAAATATTGTTCTTGACATTGGGACCTTAAATTTTATGTCATAATAGATCATTGACAAAAAGTACAACTTTCTTTGGTCTCTTTTTCTGCACAGCTCAGATAGTTATTCTCTGGCATCTCACAACGCAGTCTCAGGTTCGATCCAAGGTGACTTTATGTGAGATAGGTGTTGCACAAAGTGGCAATGGAACAGGTTTTACTCCAAGTTTCTTCTGTTTTTCTCTTCTAATCATCATTCCACCAATGGTCCATGCTCATCTATTACTGCCCCCTGAGGTATGTGATAGCCCTGACCAGGGAGTACATTATCACATACTGGATCTTTATTCTGGGGGCTTCACTTCTAACCCAGAATTTGGTTGGTTACAGAGTAAAGAAGTTAGGTTCTTAAACCAACAGCACTACAGTAATATCTAATCTATGATTAGTTTTTCGTTTGATAAGGACAACTAATGGACTAAATTCTGGCAAAAGAAATTTTGTATTTTGACATATCACAAATGCATTGTTTGTATATAAGTAATTACAAGCATATTGATGTTGGAAATCCTTGATATTATTTCTGATAAATTTCACACAGTTTGTACTAATGGAAATTATGCACACAAATTAATCATAAATGGTATAATCCATTTATAGTTCTTGACAGCCTTGTACATTGGAAAATTTTAAAGAAAGCTGGCATTATAAGTTCTTACAATTCTTGTTTGGTAGTAGCATGCCTTATACAAGAACTATAAGGATTATATGTAACAATTCATTTACAGAAAATTGTTTGTGAAAACCACATGTACCATTTAAGGGTAAAGTTGCTATAGGATAGAAGGAGTTCTACATTGTTTGGTCCATCTCTTATATTCCTTCCAACTGAGGAAAGCTAAATGACACCATTAATGAAAGCTATAACAATAAAAAAGTTTCAGTGTTATAGTATGTAGACCGAAGTAAAAAGATACTCTCCCCCTCCTCCTCCTACCTCCCCGTCTTCAATTCGTGATACATGCTATCAGGCTTATGACTTTACAAATTCATTCCATCTTTTCCAAAGTCTTTCTTAGTTTATATGATACCGCAGAATTTACTTTGGTATTATTTTATCAGTAATTTCATCCAAATGCTTTATTCACTTCTGTCTGTGTTCATGTACTTTATTTTACACTGACTAAATTTTCAGTTCTTTTTTGAAACCTTCATGTGGATATATACCTCCACTCCCCAATATATCTTCATGGAATGGTGCTTAATTAATTTAGCACAAGGACAACTTTACCTTTTACCTTTATATTTCTAACAATTTCTATGCTAATATGGCCTACTCTAGTGTGGCCTTTATCTGTTCTTAAGCATCCTGTCTCTGCCGACTGATCTGTTTATGTCCCTTGCTTTAATTGTACAAGATTTATTTCCATATAGAAAAGTTGTTAGTCTTACTGCAACGTAATATTTTAACTGGTCTTTTCTTGCTTTAGTATTTTAAGTTTTTTCCCCGAATACCAAAAATTCTTTCATGTTTGATAAGTCTGTTCTTGAAGTCCATTTATAATCTATATGTTTCATTACTTCCTAGATAACTGAAATGAGATATCTCTTCTAAGATATTAGAATCAATAATTATACATATTTTAGCTCCAATCATTAATGACATCTTTGAATACCATAACTGCTGCTTTCTTAGTTGAAATATGAAACTTATACTTTTCACCTGGACTGTGTAAATTATAAACTAAATGCTGTACCTTCTCCTGAGAGCACTGTAATACATTTTGATCATCCACAAACAGTAACATATTTATGTACTCTCTCTGTCTTATTCTGCAAGTAATTTCTGGGTCAATACTTTCTTTCCATTCTCCCAAAAGGGAGAGAATGGAGAATATACATAACTGCACCAATTGCATGTAATGCAATAAGATATTAATTGCTCTCAAATGTATTTTAGAATGCAGGTGTGGTGATGTCAATGCATAATGCCTTTGGTGTGTATGTGCTCAACACTCTGTGGTCCATATTGGCTGGAATCCGCTTCAGCCATTCAGATCTGGAGCTGAAGAAACTACAGGGTCTGCTCACAGAACTCTTTGCCAACATTGATATGGTGGGCTGCCTCTTCAGCCAGTTCCCTGTGTTGCGCTTCCTTGCACCTGAGTTCTCCGGCTACAAGCAGTTCCTTTACATTCACCAAAGGGTGTGGCATTATCTCAAGGTCAATCCAAAGATATGTTTACTTAAGAGGCCTTGGAAATGTAATTGAATTATTTCGCAACTTTTTAGTTAAAAAAGGAATCCATATAGTGAGGCCATATCTCTCTTTATCTGTTATGATTCAATTCCTGAATCTATTTTCAGGGGGCGGTTTCGATACAAAGCTTTTTATCATATTAAAATGAACTTCAGCAGTGAAATATGAATTCTGAAGTATTTTCTACTTAGGGCTGGTACCTCACTTAAATATCTAAATAAACTTCACACACGTTTATCTTGTTATAGGCACATTAATACAGCATATTTTTCAAAAGTTAGAGACATTCATAAGATATTCATGGGTTACAAGCCATGTCAATTCACATTCGAAAGTAGGGAATTTCAGAGATCTACCTCTTCGGCATTAGGAACGAGTTACATCTCTGACATACTGGGCATGGACTCCAAATTTATGTGGCACATTTCCCGACATTTTATCATTCTTAGTCACCGAAATTTCAAGTCTTATATGTTATAAATATTAACAAGAAATATTTCATGTCATGTACATGTTATTAAAATGACCATATGTGAGGTATTAACTTTTCAACTTTTGTTCACAATAAAGTAGTTTCACAAGTCTGATCCTGCTGAACATGTGAATGTCCTGGATATACCTGTGAAAGGATAACAAAAATGAATGCCTTTGAAATTCTGTGTAGTTCGTCACACAGAACACTTCTTCATTCTTGTTTTATTACTCCTTCAAAGTGTCAACAAGAGGGCATTGTAATTTGAATTAGGAGATATCACAGTATCATCAGTTTGTTAACAGGCAGAACTGGATAAGCACAAGGCGACTTTCCAGCCGGCTGAACTGCGTGACTTCATGGATGCCTACTTGAAGATTCTTATGTCAGATCAGAAGAAGTCTAGCTTCTCAGGTACCACATATCAAACCTTTTACACATAGAGTTTATAATTATGAAAGATGTAAAACATGAAAATATCACAAACACGGTAGGTACTAGCTGGAGACTTATTGCACTGCCTTATAAAGGCTTCAAATTGAATTATGGTAAGGCCTTATACAGGGCACAAGGATTGGATTAATTTCTGTTTTGTAATCTGGACTGTCCACCCGACATTCCTGGAAATTTCATCAGGACGCTTATTTTAGGGGTATGTTTTTAGTTCTAAGTATTATGTTTGACTAAATGCCAGTCAGATATTTTGTCACCACTGCCTTCTTGATATCAGTTTCTCCACTGCCTTCTTTCTATGAGTTTTTGCAAGACAGTTCTTGTTTCCAGAGTCTCAGCTGCTGGCAATCTGCATGGACATGTTCATGGCTGGGTCTGAGACCACCACAAAGTCACTGGGATTCTGTTTCCTCTACCTATTGCTCTACCCTGATGTACAGCGCCGTGCCCAGGCTGAGATTGATGCTGTAGTAGGGCGAGAAAGACTGCCGTCCCTCAGCGACAGACCCAAGTTAGCATTCATTTTTAATGCAGTAAGTTACCCTGATACTTTGCAACCAGCTCTTTGGATGAGACAAGTATTCTTGTTGCAGGATGCCGTACATGGAGGCCATTGTGCTGGAGTCAGTACGAATGTTCATGGGAAGAACGTTTAGCATTCCCCACAGAGCTTTGAAAGACACAGAGCTCCAGGGTTACCACATTCCAAAGGTTAGCACCACGCAATGGTCATAATTTGATGCTATTTACTGCATGGTTTAAAATACTGAGATGTGATGACAGAGTGGTTTAACAAGAGAAACAGTCTGCTGTTAGGTAATGGCTAATTAAACATGTATGGAGGCATCAAATACACACCACAACATAATTTTTGGAATTGGTGTTTTCTATAAGGTCCATGCTGAAATTATACAATGAGAGCCTCAGGGTGAATAAGACGGTAAGCCAGACATAACTGAAGGCTCCCAGAGCTGTCAGACAGTAAGATATGATTATGAGTCCTGTGGGACTCAGTATCAAGAATCATCATGCTGTGAGGATCAGCAGCAGTTTAGCAGCCAGCAAATTGCAAAGAGGTGCATCAAACATAGCACCTACACAGAAAAACTGACCTCTCCCCCTATTGAAGAGGAGGCCCCCACTTCTTAGCACATACTCTTTTAGGAAAGAACAAAAATCTTGGTCACAGATCTCAACGAGACCTGAAGCCAAGAATGACTGTGCTGGCAAGGCCAGCAGCAATTTAAGCAACCAACTGACTGACTGACTGCCTAAAACAGCCAGTTATGACTAGGAGACAGTCAGTTGCAGTGGAGAGTTCTGTCAAAGCAATGAGTTAGTTGCAAGTTGGTAGCCAGCAAGTGAGGACAGGAGCCATTAAGCATGAATTCAGTAAAGGGAATCTGTACTGTTGTAAACCACTATGAAGGAATGACCGGTGAAAACACAGCAAAGTAAAACTTAGTGTGCACTATAGTGAGAAGTAAAGTGTGTAGATTAGCAACAGATTTATAGTTATATGTAGTTACAAGTTATAAGTGTTAAGTAAATTCTAGTACCAATCCAAACACATAATAATATGCACCATCTTTTGCCATCAGAATAAAAAAATATAATGACAACTGGAAGTTGCCTCATGTTGTAGGATACCATGGTCATATGCAACTTCAATGGTACTCTCATGAACAAAGACATCTGGGGAGATCCTGATGTCTTCCGGCCCGACCGCTTCATAGATTCACAGGGAAGCATTTTCATTCCTGATCAGTACACGCCGTTTGGATTTGGTAAGTTGTTACCATCCAACAGCAGTAGTGGCATGATGTGCACTCCTAATTTTAAGATATATGTGGCTTTTGTATGTTAATTAATGATGCTTTCAGTACTGAAACTATACAGGAGCAAATGATGAAATGACAAATTGGAAGGAATTTAGAAGAAAGTGGTAAATATCTCAGCATTTGCTTGGAGAGTCTGAGGAACACCATAGAAATCCTCTAACAGAATAACCAGTGTCCCAGCTGAAATTCGAACCAACCACATGCTGCATACGTGACTACAGCGTTACCTTCAGGCTAGCCTGTTTGGTAGGATATAAAGTTGTACAGCAGTCATGCTGTAACTCAGGCATCTCAAGGTACAAACTCAGGATCAACCCTGGGTGACCTCATGTGGGAATTATTACTGACAAACTGGCAGTGAAGTAAGATTTTCTTTAAGTTTCTGCAGTTTTCCCCTGTTAATCATCATTCCAGCATTTGCTCCAAACTCATCTATCCCCACCACCTTGAAGCATGTGACAGTCCTGACCAGGTAGTATATTTTTAAGTTGGGACTTAGATCGAAAAAATCAAGTTTTTAATGTTGTACAGTGTCTGAAAGTTGTGTACAATGTCTGCAGGTAAGCACCGGTGCATGGGAGAGACACTGGCCAAGTCCAATGTGTTTCTCTTCACAGCATCACTTCTTCAGAACTTCAACTTCAGTATTCCACCAAGCTCATTGCCCCCAACCACAGAAGCGGTTGACGGAGTCACACCATCACCAAAACCTTTCCATGCACTTGTGACTCCCCGTGCAGTGGACTGAGTGATTCTCCTTCGTAGGGGCATGTGTCCCTTTACATATTATCCCTCACAAGACTGAGAAACATCAGATTGTGACAGGAAAAAGCGAATTTGGAAATCAGTGAACTTCTTGAGAAGCTGAACAATTCTACGTGAGATCTGAGGTTCTCGTGTTGGTGACTATAAAGATTACTTTGTTCCGGTATGTGATGTTGTGCAGCATGGTAGATAGGTACCAACTTTTGAACCTCCCCCCTTCCATATACAGGGTCAAAGAAGGAAGAAAGGTTCTTCCAGTCTTGATAACTATCTACCAACCTACATGATGTCACATACCAGAAGACCGCAATCATAGTTATATAGTTATAGAAATAGAATGGAGTGCCATAACTAAAATGCACTAGAAGCTTCACTCTCCTCATCCTGTAAAGAACTCCACACACCCTCCTTACCTTCACAGAATGACAATTTGCAATATCACAATTTCTCACAATCCTCCATAGAACTGATTCCTTTTTCAGAGCCCAACAGTTGCTCAGCCCCTATAAGATAGTCCCAGCATTGTATAGAAACCAAACGTTCATTACTATGTTCACAAGAGCCCCACCGTTGGTCTGTATTCTAGGCCAGATGACTCCAGCTCACACCCTCACATCCTATTTTTTAAGCTTCATTTTAATATTGTACTACATCTAAAGCTAAGTGTTCCTAGCAGCCACTTTCTTTCAGGCTCTTCTACCAAAAACCTTGTATGTACTACTTTTCCATGCATGCTACATGCCATACTCATTACATCCTCTTTTTATGTGATCATATTAATAATATTTGGCTCTAATTGTTCTGATTAAAAAATTATCATGACAGTTGTTATTGGCTCTTCACAGAAGCTTTCTATAAAACTGCACAGGTGTTAGCAAAATGACACACTTCATATCATCTCTGTTTTGTTCGCTGCTATATCAGTAATTCAACAGAATGCTGGTAAAATTAATACTTCCTGGAACTGAACACCCCTCCACCTATATAGATACATGGGGAGAGCGGAGTTGACATTCCACCCCAGAACACAATTTCCTGGACATCATCCATCACGTTATTCCAAAAACTAGAATAGAGTGTTTTCGGAGATGTCTTTGCTCCCATCTTCAGGTTGGGGAGGTACCTACACAGTTGGACCCATTACACACAGTTAATATCAGTTACTTTTATCTATAATTTAATGACACTGTCAGCAGCTGTACAGAGTCACATGGTAACAATGATTAATGAATGAGGCATTAGAAAGGCCATGGATTGAGATACTATCTTGGCAGTTGCCTGGAGAGACTTGACAAAACCACGAAAATTCTCAATCATGACAGTTGAAGTCCTGGCTGGGATTTGAGCAAGGCATCCCCTGAATGCAAGTTAGAAGTGTTACTGTCTGACACAGCCAACTTTAAAGTGGTCCAGTGACTCAGATTCACTTGACCCAGTGATAAAACTGGGTAGGTACCCTCCCCCCCCAAATTTGAGAATGGGGGCAGATCCAGCAGCCAAAACACTGTGCTGCAGTTTTTACAATATCAAATGACAAAGTCTGTAAACCTAGCAACACTCTGTACAATGCACCTCTGTTAGAACACTTTTTTCTATAAGACAGATTTATTATCTCCAAGAGCACAGGCCATACAGAATGTTTCCTTAAAACTTACAGAATATAAATGTAATTGTACAGAAACGTTGAATCTATGTGATACAGAAAACTGGTCATATAAATGCTTTAACACATTCACAGCCAATCCTGTTACCTGACAAGTTCATGTTTACCATCAGTCAGAGACAAGTTTGTCAGGTGATGAGATGTATCCACAGATTTCACTCAAATGCACAGAAACTTTAAGCATAGGTTCTTCAAGCTTCAATGAGCAGACACATACAGCAATAGTCAACTGCTTTTCGTTTGTTCTCTTACACTTCTGATTCAAAACATAATAAAGCCAAAATTCAGTGTTTGGGAACAAATGGCTGGCCCAGCAGGTAACACCCCAGCATTGGTGCATGAATGTGTTAAGGATCCTAGTGGTATGCAATCCTTCTCCTTACAACCCCCTTCAATCACACATTAGCAAAGTAAGACAAAATAAACAGTGCAAGCAACAGCCATTAAAAATATGCCTTGCCACATTTACAGAGACATCACATCACAAAGAACTTTTGTCTTCTTTTTTAAACTTACTCATTAAATGTCTGTAGTGTTTTGCAAATTGCTACACATACAGGAGCAAGGAACTGTTGAATCATGGGTGTGGAAATGTCAGGGATAACAGTATATAGACAAACACAATTCAGCAGTTCCCAAACTGCAGCATCTACACACTGGCCAACACAAGGCACCACTTGGTTGCAGAAGTAATCAAACTTGAACTTCCATCCTATTCAGTTTCAATACCTTGTACAATATTTACTGTCTGTGTTAAAAAAAAAACAAGTGTTCTGGCAAGTGGGAACGATGCTGACGAATCAAAATTGTATTGACAAAGACCTAAGAGCAGATAAAATTCAATGAATGCTTGCTACCATCCAATTCAGAATCTTTTATATTCCCATCTACTTAAAAATGTAAAAATTAAAATATACAAAACCATAAAAGTTACCTGCTGTTTTGTATGGATGCGAAACTTGGCCTCTCACATTAAAGGAAAAACATAGTCTAAGAGTGTTTCAGAACAGGGTGCTGAGGGGAATATTTGTTCCTAAGAGGAAGTGAAAGTAGTTTGGAGAAAAATGCATGATGAGCTGCTGCATAATTTGTATTTATTGCTAATATTATTAGGATAATAAAATAAAGTGGAATAAGATGGCTTGGGCACATGGGAGACGAGGGAGAGAGGAAATATAAATACAAAAATTTTGGTTGACTCCCAAAAGTCCACAGTGTTCTATCACAGAAGACAGAGTACTTTATAACGACTGCTGGGAGATCAGCAAATGCTATGACTCTGCTGAAAAGTACTCAAACTAATTGTGAGGCAGAAGTGGCCACAGTACAAGGGACTTAGTCCCACGCCACTAGCAATAAAAAAAAATTGTGATGCACCTTTGTCATCACATTCACAAATGAGCCCTGTCCCATTTGATTCCCGCTTTCTGACTCTATTACGTGAGGGACATTTGTCAGGGGAACAAGCTGATGAAAAGCATGACCACAAAATCTGGAAAAGAGAGATATGGAAGGATGAGTCAGTCTAAACATTCATTGTCAGTCCACTCACCTGAAGTGATGGTTGAAGTTTACTCCTTGCCTGCATTAATTCCATCAAGTGACAGACTATTGTCACTGTGCAGATAAGTTTCATTTTATCCTACTGATACGTAAAATTCAAATGAAAAGAAATTTAAATGTAGCTTCTCATAGCCAAAACGATTCAAAACATACTCATGGTGGATTGTATTCCCTTGTTCTCTCCAATTTCTTTTCAAAATGTTGTACATTGAAAATCCAGTTTTTATGAAAAAAAAAAATTGTTGACCAACAGGTGAAGTCTCAGTATGGGGGGCATGGTTTAGCCGCGCCATAGCTCAAGCGCTTAGTCGCTGGCTTCCCAACGCGGTGGCCCGGGTTTGGTCAAGTGGGATTTGTGGTGGAGAAAGTGGCGCTGGGGCAGGTTTTGTCCAAGTACTTTGGTTTCCCCTGCCAATCTTCATTCCACCAATTGCTCCACAATTACCCTCACCTATCATCTGGGGCTGGTACAATAAGCCAGAAGTGGCCGCAGTACAAGGGACTTAGTCCCATCCCACTAGCAATAAAAAAAATGGGGGCATGGCAGTAGAGGTGTTAAATGTTTTTATAGGACATATTGTGAAAAAGACCAAAGTGGAAATAACTGGAAAACAGTAGCAGCTGGACAAAGAGAAACTCCAGGTAACCTATAGGGAATCATAAAATGAAGGTGAAGAGGCAATACAGAACAAGCTCAGGATATGTCTGGAAGGCAAAAAGTTATAGGAACAACAAAACACAGTAGCAAACTGATAACCTGTAAAACGTTAATAGAAGATATATTCAAGGAATCAGCAGCCCAGCTTGAACTGTGTGAAATCTGCGGTGTACAAAGTGGCACAAAGGCAGGTTCTCTTAAAGTACTTAAGCTTCTCCTGACAATTTTCATTCCACCTATTGCTCCACATTCATTAATCATCCTACAACTGATGATATACGTATAATCCTGAAACTGGAAGCATCATAAACCCTATAACAACTGAATTCCTCCTAAACAGTGTGTGTGTGTGTGTGTGTGTGTCTATATATATACAAGGGTAAGTCAATAAGTAAGTTAGAAATGGATATAGAACTTAAACAAAAGAGTACCGATTTGAAAAATGCTTTTATTTCTCAACATAATTTCCCTGTACACTGAGGCACTTGCCTATCTTTTCACAAGCCCCTGAAAACCAGCAGCATAAAATTCTTTGGGCTGTGTCGGAACCAGGCGGTGGCTTCCCTTTCTACAGCAGCATCGTCGGGAAAATGTTCAGCTGAAAGATGATGTTTGAGAGGGCTGAACAAATGGAAGTCGCTTGGAGCAAGGTCAGGGCTACACGGAGGATGCTCGAGGACTTCCCACTTGAAATTTCGCAGTGCCTCATTTATCTTGTTGGCAGTATGGGGATGCGCGTTGTCATGCAAGAGCAATACACCTTTGGTGAGGGGTCCTGGTCGCTTCCATTGAATGGCCTTACAAAGTTTCCTGAGAATATTACAGTAGGACTCGGTATTTATGGTTTGTCCTTGAGGCTGGAATGCGGTGAGCAGTATGCCTTCGTGATCCCAGTAACAGCCTGGTTCCAACAGCAGCCCAATGAATTTTATGCTGCTGGTTTTCAGGGGCTTGTGAAAGGATGGGACAAGTGCCTCAATGTACAGGGAGATTATGTTGAGAAATAAAAGCATTTTTCAAATCAGTACTCTTATTTGTTTAAGTTCTATATCCATTTGTAACTTACTTATTGACTTACCTATGTATATTCAGTGCGTACCTCACAGGAAACATGTTTGCAATAGAAA
Organism: Cryptotermes secundus; assembly: GCF_002891405.2. NCBI lineage: Eukaryota > Metazoa > Arthropoda > Insecta > Blattodea > Kalotermitidae > Cryptotermes > Cryptotermes secundus. The sequence goes on from NW_019724744.1 coordinate 29,380, forward strand.
AGTCAGTCGGTTAAAGCTGTTTAGGGGCATAGTTGCTACTTATTGTGAGAAGTCATATGAAACACAAATACACTCTGTGGGCAAAATCCAGAGGTTTTGTTACATTACAGCATGTGGTACATGCAGTAACAACTGGGCTTCAGAGGATTAAATAACCAAATTAAGAGGAAAGAGCAGTACGAACATGCTTGTCATTAAACTGAACAAGTTTGTTCAAGAAGTAATACTTCTGACTTGCATCTGACAGGTGTCAGATTTGAATCTCAACCAGAGCACTTGGCATCATAACCAAGGTTGTTCATGGTCTCTGTTTAGTCCTTCCAGACTAATGCAGGGGAGTACACTATATTAGGTCATGACTGCTTCTTCCCACATTCTTTCCAATCCATTCTATGCCATTAACCAACCATTTGATGCTATACAGTCTAATTATCTATCTATGGCTCTACAGTCCTTTGTTGGACCTTGCCCAATTTTTCAGTTTCCTAATCCTATATACAGTCAGTAGGACTCCTTGGATGGGGGATGAACCCGTCTCAAAGTTGCTACCTACAAGCAGGACAACACAAACACAGAATAAACGGATATAGACATATATGCTTAGAGTGGGATTCAAACTCACAATCCAGCATTCAAGTGACATGGCTACACAATTAAGTGCGAATTGGTGTTGTTCAAAATTTAGATTGATATTGTTGCACTGTATACAGAAAACAAGACTACAAGCAATATGATTCCTCTTAAGTCATTAATTCCTCTAGCAGGGTTATTTGATTAACAACCTGCCAGACTCTTTCCTCTGGCCTGAGCGCAAAAATTTGTGAAGTTGTAAATCCCTGACACATTTGTTTTCATAAAATATCTGATATTCTTGTACATGCATATCATAAGTTGACAAAATATGAATGGATTAGTGAAATATCTTAAAGTTAACATTTACAAGCTAATGAAAATCTAAAATCTGAAATATGCCTATTTAAGCATTATTATACAGCAATTAAATAAAAGGAAATTAAAATATTAAATATACAGATTCTTGACATATACAAGAGGACATGATACTATAGATCAAGATATTATGAATGAAATGATCAATGGAAGATGATAATTTTGGATCTCCTCACATGGATTTGCACTACAAAATCAACAATAAAAATATTTACAAAACTATTTATATAAAAATAAATCTGAAGGTTAATTCTATACAAGAATTTTATGATTTATTTTAACATCAATAACAGAAGGTGATTTAAAGTATAACATCTAACATATACAATATTTCCTACGCGATGTTTTAAAAACTAGGATGTATAACCAAAAATCTATTTTCAAGACTGCTAAATTCTTGGACTTTGCCCTTTGTCTGGTATTCTACATAACACAGGACTTTGGAAATCATATTTGTTTCCATCCTCAGGTGAAAGGGTGGGAGACACTGAATCTGTTGGTTCCACTAGACATAACTGACCTTAAATAAACCACGGCACTACGAACTGCGATGGCTATTAAACACAATAACAAAAGCCTGCTATAAAACAAATGACTGAATGGGTTTCCATAGCTGTAATGCTCTAGACTTGAATTCTGGTGGTGTTTGGTTTGAAACTCAGGTGGGCCACTGTCTATTCCAACTGTTCTTCATGGCTTTCCTTGGTCCCTGAAGGTACATGCTAAGACAGTATGTGATTAGGCCACCAACTTCCATCCAAATTCTTTCCAATTCATCTTGTCTTTGAACACTATATAGTTCAGGTACTGTCAGCATCATAAAAATAATCTCTTTCCCCTCCCCATTAGGAGGAAGAAAAATAAAAGAACTCAATTTGTATCAACAGAAATATTTCCTTGGTCTATTCTAGTACAATTTTTTAAAGTGTAACTAAGGAGATAAAGAAAAGGAAAGGGTCACAAGGAATAGGCCAATGAACAAACCTATATATCATTCTAGCTCTCTTGTTATGCTTAGGGCAACTGGATTCCTGGACTTTGTCTGTTATAAATTATTCTGAAGAGAACACATTTCAGAAACTGGATCCATTTCAATCCATGGGAACAAATATAGGAAGGCACCTACTCAGTTTGGTCTATTAGAAATGAAGAACAGAAAGAGACCCAGTTTTGAAAACACCATGTTCTGTTCAGAATATTAGACACTAGACATAGTCCAGAAATTCTGAGCATAAAATCCCATCATGAGAATAAACTAAAACTGTTTTCTTTGAGGTTTAAATCTCATTATGAGCAACAAACAAACATACGAATGGATACATCACTACCTGCCAAAAACAGCAAGTTTGTTTGACCAGCATCCTGTACAATAAGCCAAGTCCTACCTTGAGATATAATATTCTCATGGCAGTAACACAGTTTAGTTTGGTGGATAAATAGGTCCTAAGACAGAACAAAATCTTCTGAAATACTGGTATCTAACAAACCACAAAGCATCACATCCAGGAAGACCATCTGAAATGTACTTGAATGACCGCAAACACAAATATACATTTGGAATAAAACACTATGCAATAGACTCCTGATTAGCTGGGGGAGAGATTAATTACCCTGGGCTTTGTTTAGAAAATTGACTGGTGTGTCCATTGTCAAAAGATGAACTTCCTAAGAAATTCCTATTTTAAAAGGAACAGGTATAAAATGGAGTTTTATTTCACATTTGAATATGGAAAGGCTTTCTTTGTATGGTTCTTCATTTTAACATATAGAAACAGTGTAGGAAATTCCCAGAAACCATACTCATATTTCTACCAATAGCATTCTAGTAAAATACACTTATAAAAGTATGTGCTGTTTTACAAATTCTAGTTCACAATTAATTTTGTATCCCTTTTACTGACTATCTGGGGTTTCTATTACCTGGGGAAATTAATTTCCCACCCGCCCCAGATAACTGGGAAGCTACTATATATACACAGTATATGTAATTTAGACACGGTTGCAAAATGCCTTGCCCTGTTATCACCCAATTATTGAAGGTGAGTCTGGTGACAGTGTTCTGCCACAACAGCCTCTGAGATCATATCCAGCATACCTGTGCCTGCACAGTACACAAATACAAGCTGGGCCAGGATCCTGTTCATGCAAATATTGCCACAGAAACCACAGGTGGTAAATTGTGTGCAGTTCTGTCAAACTTTTAACTCTGGTCCCTTCCAGTGATCTACTGACATGGTGTCCACATGATGTAGCTCTTCAAGAATCGTAACTGCCTTTCATATTTCTATTACAGTATGTACTGTGGTATCAGGTGGTTTCATCCCTCCCTGATGTCTTCAGTGACAGTAGTTCCAGCTACAATGTATGCTAGTCTCATTGGCAGAAAAAACAGAAATGGCAGCATAAAATCTGAGGAAAAATGGAACATTCTACCATGAGCCTATACATACTCTGATGATCAAATGATTCAGACATGCATGTCTACTGCTTAATTAATGATTCTGTATGAATTTCTGAGGTTACATAATATAAATTAAGATGGGATGATGATTATGTATGGTGAAATGGGGAAGACAAGTGCAGGAAGCATCAATGAGATAATCAGACTTATTATGCACCAGTGAATTCTGATGTTCTCATGGCAGTGACTATGAAGTTACTGTGTTCTGGGATGTGGCACTGTACAGCAGGTAGACTGTTACCAATATTTCAGGGGAGATGAGGGCTGCAGGCTGAACAAAAGAATTGATGAATGAACGCATAAGGGGTGGCCCATAATAATGCAGCCCTTGCACTGCAATCTTAAATGATATATTGTGCTTCCCCTTTTTGATTAAACCTTTTATCAATTCTACACTTTGAATGAAATGTATGACTTTGTATGTAGTGACTTAGTAGTCACTTGGTTCCACAAAGATCTGGCCCACATGATGAAATCTTAATTAAGCTAAGGCCTGACATTCACACAGGATGTGTGGCTGATTCACCTTTCTCTAGGCACCATTCACAAATTGGATCATCTGTTAATCCCTGTTTGGAAAGGTGTCCTTTTAGTTGACAGTGTCCTCTAAATACTCATACCACCCATCTTAATTGGTATCTGTTTAATTCTAACAGATCCTTCATTCTTCTAGCAGAGGGCACTAAGTCCCTTTGCCTGTTTGAGTCCAGTTATGGATTGCCACTGTTTATTACGATTTCTGTTCCTCCAGTCCGACTGATTTCTTGGCAACTCCAACTGAGATGTCGCAATCTGGTTCAGGCTATATGAATGAATGTTCAGATCCTGTTCTTGCCAACTGGTCTGCCATTTCATCACCAACGGTACCCTCATGACTTGACAATCATATCAGTTGAATGCTGTTATGTCTGGCCAGCTGTATGAGAGATTGGTGGCACTCCCAGACCAGTTTTGAGGTGATCTGGTATTTGCCAAGTGCTTCAATTGCAGCCTGCCTGTCTGATCTGTGTACCAGATTGGGCCCCCTTTCTGTTGAGTTGAAACCCCTCTTTTCATTCACTTCTACCGTGGACTCTGGTGGAAGACAGCAGATTCCTCCTGTTGGGTATGATCTACCAGACTACACAGTGTCACATCCCAAGAGACAGTAATCTTTCTTATTGTTAAGCCGCTTGCTGTTGTGGAAAACCATACAGAAAACTCAGCAAATAGAGCCAATGACACCCACGCTTGGACGTGAGCAATGCCCCTCCAGGTATATCACTGAACCGGTTCAGGTCACTTCATCGAGCAACTCTCATTCATTTGTATATTTAATGCCTTTTATGAATGCATACGTAAAGTGATGAGGCCATTATGAATGATGAATTTGAGAGGACATAGATGGAAACACCTATAGTTTATTTTAAACTACCATCCCAGCACTTGCATGGAAAACCAATCTCTGGTCTGAGATTTGAACCTCCAAGATATGAAATGCTACACTGTAATGTTTGGCAATGTGAATACACTGGCATACTGGTAAAATTCTACACTAACATGTGAGATGCACTCTGTTTGAATCTTGGCTGGAATTCTGGATATCCTGGATAAGGTTTCTCAAAGGTTTCCTCAGTCCCTTCAGGCAAATGCTAGGATAGTACCTCAATTAGGTCATGAGCACCTCCTTCCAAATAGTTTTCAGCCCAACAATCATTCTACCATTCAACACAACACAGCCCTGGTAGTGAGAGCATCATGGCATAACTCACATGAAAAAAAAAACCACTGGGTTTTGGGTTCAAGAAGAACACAGACATTGGAATGCCATGTTTGAGACTGCAGAATTCATGTCCTTCTTGGTTACAATGTTCAGAGCACATTACATACAACAAACCCTCACAATTAGAACAAACCCTGAGGATGGCGACGGCATGTCAATATAATGTCAGTGAAGCATCAAGACCTTGTTGTACCATATAGAATGAAACTTTCCAAAACTGTATTATAAAATATGGCACAGCTATCAGTGCCAGTTATGTAGGTGCTTGCTGTATAAAAAGTTATCACAGCTCAAGTTAATTTAATGCTATTGGAGTACTGTTCCAATAATTTGTCAGTCTGGTGGAGGGTTGTTGATCACTGGGCCTATGTCAGCTGGCACTGATGTGGATCTGCAACAAACAAACAAGTCAGTGCACATGTACAGAACACACATGGTGCATCCCGCATGTCATGTGCGCTTACCTCACTCAGGATGGCCCAATTCTCACTTTCGCTGTGCACGTTGAGCCGCAACACTTTGATAGCTCCAAGTTGTGGATCTATCGCTCCCTCAGCCACCCCCATTGCATCAAATTTACCTGAAGGAGAAAGAATGCACAACTCATAAATATACATGAGAGGCAGAATTTTACCCTCATCCTGATTCAACCCTTTACAGCACAGTGGTCACCACATGCACCATCCAGTTTAGCATTACAGCACTTCCCACTTTGTCCCAGACTGCATTTATGGGTTTCAAACGATATAAAGACTAAATAGTGACCATTTCCATAAACAGTAATAACTAGTTGGTCTTTGTAATGGAGATACCATGTATTTCTTGTGAGACAGAAACTGAATATCTGAACAGTTGTTACATGTTAAGTTACTACAGACGGGGTCTACAATGGCAATGGAATCTGGTGACACTTACAACTTGGAATTACAAGTAACTATAATTTCACACAAATCATGATAACCCACACTAGTCTTCTCAGCCTGTTACAGCCTCCAATTTCACTGCCTGGTTACAATCTTCTAACATGGGGTGTTCCTCATGCGCTCAAGGCTCGAAAACTGCCTCAAATAGGCTCTGGTTATACAGCCGTGGTGCAAACCGCATACAAATACATTCCCACAATTCTTCTACTGTTGTACTGCCTCTGTCACAACAGTAACCAGCTGCAGGGCTGTTCCCTAGCAACAGCTGTCTTTGCTGGTTCCATAACTCTGGCTTTGAGCCCTCATGTCACAATATTATTTAGATGAAATTTAAGGGGTTAAGGAAAAAGGGGCATTCCTGAAGATTAAATTGTAATATCATTCTATGAGTGAATGAACTACATTCAAATCTTGCATGTAACTAGTGGACTAGTCAGTAATGATACGGGCAAAATGGAGAACTTGAGGAAAGAGTAAAATCAGTTAAATGAGAATGATGCAACACGGTGAGTTTCTTTATCCTGTAACTTTGGGCAGCCATTTACAAGCTACATGTTCAAACACAATAACAGTGTAAATGCAAATAAATTAACCTACATACCATGTTAGTTCTTCGGCTACTCTGTTTTTTGAATCCTCACTCTGCATCGCTTACTCGTGTGAGGTTAAAAATGTGCATATGCAAACATATTCTTATTTTACTATGGTCAACTTTGAATATGGGTGCAATGGCATCAGACTTTGGGAACCTTATGATTATAATAGAGATATGAGGAAAATTTCTGTCAGGATTCAAAAAATGTAGTGCATATTCAGAAAAAAAAAAATGTAAATTTGAGAACATGCAGGGTATTTGGCCGGGAACAAACAAAACGTGCATAAAACTGGGAAAAATGTAAAGATCCAAGACTGTAAAATCTAAGCTTCACTATAATACTACGCTGCTGCTGCCGCCGCCACTGCCACCACCATCATTAACAAAGCAGCACTTTTTGAGCCACAGCCTTCCTTAGAAGATTCTGCCAAATTTGATCCAATTTTCACTTTTTTGGATTTCACAAAAAATATATATTTTTTTTTTTTACAGAGCAAGATCATCACCCTTACATCGAACCACAAACTTGGAGGACCAGGTTTAAATTCTCTGGTGACAGGGTGGCCCAGTTATACCCCCCAGGCACTGGGTTTCCTTTTCATCACCTTCCACAACTCGCAGGGACACACCATCACTATAATACATACAAACCTATAATGACGAAGCCATCGCTGGTTGCATTGTAGTCAATCCTACTCAAGCTTGTATGACTAGACATTGGCAGGACTTCTACCGAGGTATTGTAGAAACGATCAGAAGGATGTTCAGCATTGCCACTCCGAAACAGGTAGCTGGAACAGTTCAGCAATGCATCTCTTACAGCAACAAAATTCTGACCAATGCATGTCACAATTGATATTCACAAATTTAGTGCCAATCCCATAACTTGATGTACCAAGTTTAGTGCATGCTAGTGACAGGCTTTATCACTGTGAACATGAGTATCATATTCTCCTACAAATATCATTCAAACGGACAGAAACTTTGAGTGTAGCTTGTCAAACACTGGAAAAGTCAAAACACACAATGGCTATCACCTAACTTTTTTGAACATAAGTTCATAATCCTGTCTTTGCGGAAAAACTGCTGGCAGGCAGATAAAATCCAATGTGAACAGTTTTATCTTCTGGGACTTAACACTATTGTACTCCACTGAAAGTCGAATGACATTTCTGAGGAATATGTCGCCTCTACCTTCAGGCTCAAATAAGCCAAGCAACAAACTAGTGTGAAAGCAAGTGGCAAGCAGAGCTCACACTGGTTTCTAGCTTGGCTTATTCTTCAACAGTGAAGATGGAGGTGACATGTTTCTCGGAAAAGTCGGTTGACTTTCAGTAGACTATGTGGCATCATATTCCCCAATAAAGAACTCTTCACAACCACTGCCATGAGAACCTCAAATCTTACATGACACTGAATGTGTTAATAGAAGTTAAGCTATTTAAGTCCTTACTTAGGTAGAGGGAAAGGAACGGGTTCTTATATTTGCCCTATTATAACTCTGAAGACGGATCCAGCAGATTGCACTGAAACACCTGTAAGTACCTACCAGCCTACAAGGTTTCACATCCCAGAAGACAGTAACCTCCAGTCACTGCAGTGAGAACTTGAGATCTCATGCACACTTTTATGGAAATTTCCAATGTAAGTGGAATCTGACTTACATCACAGCTCATGGGAAGAAACCGTTACATATGTGGGGGATTGTCTGCACTTAGCAGAAAGGATCAGCTTACAGACAGGATATTCTTGAGGAAAGTATTGAAGTACAAATGTAAATAATGCAGGGATAAGAAATGAGGTTAAGTAGGGGACCAAGACAGCATGACAGACTTAAAAGTGGGATGAGTACAATAAACAAAACAGAAGAAAAATCACATGGAAAGCTTCAAACTAACAAAAGTCGAGATTTACATACTGTTTTATTAAAATTGGTGTGGTGAATGTGAAGACCAAATGGTCCCCTGGTTGGGGCAGCAGGCCCCAAAAGAATGTTTCCCCTAGATATGCGCGGGTGAGACTGTATTGTTTGTAGTGCTTGATGGCTGACTCGACCATAGCATCTGGATTCTTGTGCGGGAAGAACAGTGCCACCTTCCCGAACTGTTTGTCCTGTCAGTTTAAGCAGGCAGAATTTAGCAACAAGCACAGCACAAACAGTGGGACTACTGTCAGAGATGGAAGCATAGCTAGTCTATAGATTGTACCTGAAGATCAGGGTAAATGGATCTTGCAACAGTCCAAATCTTCACAATATTTTGATTCTATCTGAATGTGATATATTCCACTTCCTGATTACTAGGATCTACAGTAGCCTTTCTGAACTGGAGATATGTGATGTCTCGCAGGGAGGCACATGAGATATATTTCATACATTCTTACACACACATCAAGCGATCTCACAAAGTTGTGACAACTTCCTTCCGATCAACTTATCTGTGTGGAATACACAGTGTGTTTAACATGAAGAAGTCTCTGTATTTTGTTGTGTTTATAATGCATGCTAATATGCTGCTTGAGAAAAAATTAAATGATATGGGATATGTGAAGTTTTTCTCTGAGACCAAGGAGTACATGAATTTTCATTGTGAGATCCTAGAGGTATATAAAATATCACTATCCGACTAAGGGCTATGTGGACTGAAAAAGTTCAGAACCACTCACCTATGGAACACACACACATCTATCTACACATATCCTACACGTTCTAAGTACAGTAATATGACTTCTAACAAACCTTTAGTTTCTGAACCTTCCCTTTCAGTGATGAATGAGTGCCAATGTGTTGGAAAAGAGAAGGTTTGTAATGAATCCACAATTGCGACTTGGCTTTCTTGCAATGTTTCTGAAACAAACAGAGTGAGTTGATGGCTCTGCAAAACTTCCCAGTATGTCAATGTGTGCCCTGAACAATACTCACACTGTCCTTGTCAAGACTGCAGATCTTCGTGTGTATCATGTGATCTAACAGCCAGTCCACTGGTTTGTCATTGTAGAACATGAGGAAGAACTGGACAAGCCATGGCAATTCTACACACTTGAACATCTTTCCTGCAAGGTCACATAACTTTACTGAACAACACAGTACATGTGAGATCTGAGGTTCTCAAAGCAGCGATGGTTACACTTTTTGCAAACTTTTAAACTGAACCATTATGTAACTAACATAACCACGGCAGACTCTGTCAGTCTGTCGTTTCAGTGTTATGTCACTTTCATATCATTTCCTTTCCTTTCTTAGATCTATCTAACACATTATTTACAAAATGTCAATATAAGAAAATGAAGTGAATGCAGAGTAATTATCAAGGGTATTCTGAATGAAATTCTCCTACACTATGTAACATAAAGGAGAGGCAAGAAGGAGGAGAGGAATGACAGCAGGACACACAAATAAAAGGATGACAGATGACCACAAGTGAAAGGATAGAAGGAGACAAAGACACAAAAGCTTATACAGTAAATGAAGAGACTTCACAATGAGTTTTCAGTGGCCATTAAATGACTCTTTAGAATTACACTTGTACATCTGATTTGCAGTGACTAGAATCAACAACTGTCTCACCAATGAAGCCAAGCTGGCAGAATTCCAGGACAAACCACGGAGACTTCTCTGAAATTTTCTGAAGGGCATAGTTCTTCATCGTAGAGATGAAGTTTTTCTTAGCCAGAATGTCATCTTCTAGTTGAACATAGAATGTGGCCTTCGGCTGAGAGTACATCATGAGAAAAGCAAAGTCAAGATTCTGCTTCGTTCGCCACCGAACTCTGTCAGGAGGATCACCAAGTGTCTCCCGTAGGTTCTCCATGTCCGGGTAGTAGGATGCTGGAGGTGAGATCACCTCTATCAATCCAGACTCCACCTGCTCAGTAAACCTGAACAGTGATATAACATCATAAAACTCGCTGTAAAGAGAGTTTTTGGAAAACTGAAAGTAGCTCTAACAGGATACTCACTGGGCCTCTATTTGCTTCGCGACTTGTAGAACATATTCCTGGTCAACCTGCAAAATATCAGTGAGACACATCAGTGTTTGATGACACACAAGTACTTTTAATAAAGTTTTCAAAAAGAGCTCATTACAAAAAAAAACCCTGTAAATTACTTATTATGCCTTTGAGATCTAATAACTTTCTCTGATCCTTTTTTTTTTGTTTCAGTTTACATTCAATGAGATAAACATAAAGCTCTGTTTATGTCTTCAAATAGAAACCAGTCTTGGGTAGTCAATGTTAATGAAAATCATATTTTGGGAATGCATTCGAATCCACTGTATCAAATTTAATTCAGGACTTGAAATATGTGATATAAAAATGGATACATATGCGAATAAACTTTGAATGGATGGAAATATAAGTGAATCAATAAGGAGTATACACAAAATGATGATGCAGACAGATACAGCATGCACCTGTGAAGCAATCTTCATTTTAACACACTGGTGATAAGCAATGTTTCTCAAGGTAGTTCTGTAGTCAACTGCAGATGGCAGGCTATGGTATTTAGGACTTTCATGCACATGGCTTCTCTTCAGCTTCTTTCACCACCTCTCAGTGTTTTAACCCTTTCCCATTCAACCTACTTTCCAAGTACCTGGCCTATAACACTCAGGTGAATTTGGCTCAGTTTACAAGTCTCACTTCAAGAACTGCTGGAGTTAATTTTCCTATTTCTCCTAACAGTTCTAGAGAAGTAGATGTTTAGCTAAGGGAGAAGGCAGACAAGTGGAACAGACATGAAACAGCTGTCAAAGAAGACATGAGCCTTCATTAAGGTACCTTCCAATCACAAGTGGTTTTTTCATGATGGTGTATCCCATTTTTTGGGGGGATGTTGTCCTTGTCTTCCTGAGACCTGAGTCCCTCTGTATATAGAAACCCCAGGCAGCAGATGGACACAGAGTTGCACAACATCACAAATTTGATTCTGCAACTGTGGTGCTTGTTGGGCAAATACTGCATGAGACTGGATTTGTTCTTGGTACCTGCCAGGCTTTGGTCAACACACATTTCTTGATGAGAGGTATGGTGATACCTGAATACCCTGTCTGCAGGTCCACAAGAGGCTGGTATCTTGCACAGGGATTATAGCCTTGTTCTCCAAGGCCTGGCAATCCTTTGTTGTTGACAAGTGGGAAAAGCGATGCTTGGAAGGCATTTTCCAAAACGATGGGGTGGCTTTGAAAGAGAGAGTGGACCAGTATGATGTTATGGCTGGCTTTTTGATGATGCCCATATTTGGAATACAGGCCAGGAATCCTTTCATCTCACGCAAGGTAATTCTTGTCCAGTTCTTTAGCGGATTGGGGACATTATCCACTACTGTTACTCATTTTCTGTGCATATCCATTCAGTTCTGTCACCATGAGGGTAACAATCAAGCCTGTGAAGAAGAGATGGAAGTAAGCAACAGGTGGAGGCATATGCTCAGTTCCAGACAGTTCTTGCTTTGGAAAGGAAGAGGAAGAGGTCAATCAGGTGACAGAATTTCCCTGTAGTCCTCAACATCCATGTCATCCTCTTCTCTACCAGACACAGGTGAGCAGCTGGGGGTGTGGCTTCTTCTTCTTCTTCTTCACTTGTATCATCAGTGGCACCTTCCAGAATAAAGTCAACATCACTGTCAAGTGCATCTAAATATTCCAACGTGTCAGAGTCAGCTAACCTAGAGCTTGGAGCAGAAACTGTCTAGGTAAAAATGTAAAAGAACTAACTATATATATTATAAACTCTGGAAAATATGATACATAATACATAACTTTATTACAAAAATAAAATAGCGCCACTGAACTATTCACAGTAAAACAACTAAAACCACAGGCCAAGAAAGCTCTGACCCACCAAGTAAACACGTGAGCTCAACATATTTTACTGGTTAAAAAAATATTTTTGTAAGCAAAGGGATGCCATCTGGGTGCAAAACTGTGAAACAGACCTTCGAGTTTGTCTGTCTATTTGTTGATAATAAATGTATATGATGGAGGTGACAGATCAGGTGCCTGAGTGTTCTGGCCATTACCTGACACGACGATGGACTGGTGTGCTCAGCATTAACAACTGCACACAAGCTCAACTTGGAATAGAAAGCTTGTAGATATGTAAGCTACATTTTCTCCTTTCTAACAACCCCCTTCCCCCACTATAAGCCTTTAGAATGAAACCATGCACTTCGGGGAAAAATATGCTTAATGTATCTTGTATTAAAACAGGTGCAACAAAACAGCACACCTGATCACCAGTGTGTCACACAGAAATTTGTAGAAGATGAACGACAGGAAATCCAAAGACTTCAACTCAAAATTAGGCACCTCTGCTATGAAAATCACTATGAGTGAATCTGCCGCCTCCTCTTCATTCATGCTGTCAATGAGATTCTGCAATGTTGCCAACAGATAGCTCTGCACCTCGCGTTTCACAGTTGGGATACCAAGCACCACCGATACTGAAACACAGACACAAATCTTAGCACAAGTATCAACACCATGTCTCCTGTGAGATCTGAGCTTCTCATAATAGCGGAAACGATGACTGCTGTCTCTTGGGATGTGATGCCATGTAGTCAGAACTGTATCAGTGCTTTCAAAGGCCATGTTGCCTCCATCTTCAGGGTGCTACTATTATACCAAACTACACGGTATCATATTCAGAAGACAGTAATCATGTTTACCGAGAGATATGAGGTTCTCACACCAGTGACTATAAAGAACACCATTTTCTCTAATGTGAAAACAAGTTGTTTAGTAAATATTTACCACAGACTTCTAACAAAGTACACAGAATAACATCACAGAAGATGGAACTCTTAGTCATGAACATTATGTACCTCCAGTACGCCCCCTGGAGAGACAGTAAGCTGGGCGGAGGCTGGATGGATTCTGCAGCAGATGGGGCAGGAAATGGTACACTGATGGAGGACGCAGCAGTTGGGTGGAATCCCCTCGTTGCACTCCTGTGAGATTGCGAAGTAACACTCTCACCTCAGGGTTGAGCGGCAGATAGACAAAACTGCTGTTACCCTCTGCAGCTAGAAGCGTGCCTAGGTGCTGGGACAGAATGTGCACTTCCTCCTGGCGAGCCTGATGCATTGATTCCAGGCGCTGCAGCTTTGCCTGCAGTTCTGCCAACCTTTGCACCAGTGCTTGCTCCTGGCTCAAGTCTGGCCCAGAGATGAGCACCAGGACACTACATGGCACAAACACTACAATCACGAGGGCCAGCAACCCATTGCGACGACGAAGCGAAGCCACTGGGAGGCTCAGCAACATGGCCTTTCCTCCCACTCCTACAACATAACAAGTTGGTAACTCCATGATTTATTTAAACCGTCTTGCAGTGCATACACTCATTTATCTCCTTCTCTCCCTCGCACTACATGTTTCGGCATAATAATGCCATCTTCAGGTGCTTACATATCCACGCCAAACTAGTTCATTGCATGCCTTGTTCTCATATTAAAATAATCAAAATATGTATCTATCATATATATTGTCAAACGTTAAAAATATTAAAATTGTTCAGGATACCACATCGCTACGTCGCACCTCACTACGTCAGTCACGCATACCCAGGAGGCCCAACAGTATAACACACGCAGTCACAGGAGCAAGACACAACAAAAGCACAACACACACAAGATAGTGAAGGAGTGCTCCAACAGAGGAGAATGGGCGTGACTGGCGTTGTGAGGGGCGACGTAGCGATGTGGTATCCTGAACAATTTTAATATTTTTAACGTTTGACAATGTATATGATAGATACATATTTTGATTATTTTAATATGAGAACAAGGCATGCAATGAACTGGTTTGNGTAACTGTCTTACCTGCTGTGCTCAATATTTCAGTTAGCAAGTATGGCTAAACAAGAAGTTTGAAGAAAACTAACAGTGCAGTGATAAGCATATCTACTTCATATCTGGGAATTCCTAGTTGGCCTACTTTCCTTATCTGAGATAATAAAAAAAGGTTTATGAGATCACCATGTTCCTGTGAGTTTGTGATTCCCATCAACTTTTGAATGTCTGAACCCATCTTTATGAAACTTGGTATGTATATCATGGCCCCCGAGCCCATCTCAGCAACATACTTCATAAAACCCTCCCATCAGTCTGTGTGTCTGTATGTGTATCCCTCCTACTGTTGCTAGGCAACGGCTTGGTAAAGTGTATCCCTCCATTCAGTACTAGGCTACGGCTTGGTAAACAATGGCAATGAATATACACAACATCAGAAGACTTGTTCAATGCGTCATTTTCTATGCGGTCCGTGTCTTATCAAAGGAGAGTCTGTGGGTCTGTCTGGGTATCCCTTATCATTTTCTATGCACTTCATGCCATGTCAAGGGAAAGTAGGTGATAAGTTCTTCCCAAAACTTCTTCATTTTATTCTCTTAGCTATCCTGAATAGGATTTTCCTGAGTCCCTCTAACCAAATGCTACACCATCAAAAACATGTCATGATAATCAACATTTAAAACTAGAATTGAGCCTGGGACCTTCCACAGATGATGTACATTCAATCCAAAAAGCTACAGGCAATTTCCTCTTTCATAAAGCATTTTCCTAATTTCAGTTATCATCCTAATTATTTCTGTATCACAAAAGTGATTAATTACTTAACAATACAGCATATACTACTGGGGAGCTGGGAGAGTGGAGTCAGTATAGCAATGGCCTGCAGGCTAGTCAGCCTTGGTTCGATTCCCAGTAGGGGCAAAACATTTATCTCTTCTCAACAGCGTCCAGACCAGTTCTGGGGCCTACCCAAACTCCTGTACGAAGGGTACCAAGGGCTCTTCCCCTGGGGGTAAAGTGGCCAGGGCACAAAGCTGACCACTCACCTCCATCTAGTTCCAAGGTCAAGAATGGTGGAGTTATACCTCCACTCCCCCAAATGTATTCATGGCATGATGCTTAAATAACTAAGCACAGGAAAATCTTTATCTTTTCCTTTGTATCAACTACCAGGATACTACAGATACACAAAAATACAATCTGAGGCTTTCATTGCAGTGAACATAGACTGCTATATTCTGGGATCTGATGACACATGTTCGGGTAGAAAGTTGCCAACATTTCAGGGGAACCTGCAGCCTCACCAAATAAAACACGAACCAAACCACATAGAACAGAAAAGAAGCAAGAATCATCACAAGACTATTTAAGAACACAAACATACAAACATCTTTCAAAACATAAAAACGTTTGTTTCATATTTTAGTCAAAACCACAAACACAACAAAAACATGTAAAATAAAAAAAGCTTAGAGATACTTTTTAATGAAAGTGGCATTAACTAAATAGGGCAAAAGAGGCAGAAATTTTCAAATACACTTTAAGGTGCACAACCAAGCAATATAAAAATTAGCAAACCAAACACCAAATTTTCACAACACACATATGATACAATAGAGAAAATAATGGATATACTCCACATCAAAGAAAATAGGGTCCCCTGATAAATACCTGGGAACACTTTTACATGCACAGGCTCAGTGCACAAAAATTACAACTGAATGATACGTACACAGATATAGTACATAATCCCATATTCAGTCTACTCATAAACATATCCAACATAATAATAAATAACTCACCAACCCACCTTCCACCACCATCACCTAAAAAAGTAAGAAGAAAAAGCCTACCCTACTCCTCTCACCACCCTCCCGTACTATACTGCCACTGACATTACCTAACGAGAACTTCAGTCCATTGCCAACAACACAACGGGGTACACCACATCAGAAGAGACAATGAAACTGCACCTCAACAAGTCACTGTATACACTGACAACATACAAGGTGTGGCAATAAAGAAACCGGATTACTTTTATGACTCATTTCCGGCCACGTCATTGACGAAGAGGAGGGTAGGGCATTGACCCTTGGACTTCCCTCTACTGTCACACAAAGTTTCATTCACGTGCATCGGTTGGTCTGGCCGTGACCATTGTTAGAAGCGGATCGTGTTTCTGAGCTCCGTCGGAATAATGCTGAGTGCTAATGCAGAACAACGTGCTAACATCAAATTCCTCACAAAACTTGGAAAATCTGCCACTGAAACTTACAATTTGTTGACAGAAGTATATGGTGATCAGTGTCTATCTCGCACGCAAGTTTTCGAGTGGTTTAAGAAGTTTATGGAGGGTAGGAAAAACGTCGGGAACGATCCAAAATCGGGCCGTCCTCCCACTGCGAAAACTCCAGAGAATGTGGAGAAGGTCGCTAGAATTGTTCGAAGAGATCGTCGACTGAGCATTCGAGCAATTTCTGAACTTACGAACATCAATAAGGAAAGTGTTAGACAGATTTT
>NW_019724744.1:46567-143143 GCF_002891405.2 Cryptotermes secundus
TTGGCAAAAAACAACATTCCAGTGATGGAACATCCACCGTATTCTCCGGACCTAGCACCGTGCGACTTTTTTCTCTTCCCAAAAATCAAGTCTGCGCTGAAAGGGACCAGGTTCGAGTCCGTGGATGCAGTGAAAGCAAAAGCGACGCAACTCTTGAAGAGCATAACACAAGATGACCTGCAGCACTGCTTCCAACAGTGGAAAATTCGCATGGAGCGGTGTAGGGATCGGGGAGGGGACTACATTGAAGGGGATAACATTTCGACTGTCTGATTTTTTTTTAATAAAGGGTTAGAGCATGAATCCGGTTTCTTTATTGCCACACCTTGTATATACGCTAAGTAAATATTCAAAACTCTAATCTAGAGTACTACAGAACACGATATCCAGTTTCAGAAAACCAGGAAAGAGCATCATAAATATAACTCCAATATGAAAAGCTTACTAATACTGAGGGGCACATGGTAGTGTAGTTGGTTGAGGCACTATGCTACAAACCAGAAGGTCACGGGTTCGAGTCCCAATGAGGTGGAGTTTTTCAATTGACCTAATCCTTCCAGCTGCACTATGGCCCTGGGGTCGACTCAACCTCTTAACAGAAATGAGTACCAGGAATCTTCCTGGGGGTTAAGGCCAGCTGACACATAAGGCTGACAACCTTACTGTCATCTGTAAGGCAATTGTCTATAGAGAAAATGTGGGACCCTCAACATCTCACAACCCTATGGGTCTTCATAGCCTGTCACAGGGATGGCTTTGGCTTTACTAGTACTGAACAACAAATAAGAATACGATCAGCAAGTCCACCAAAGAACATCAAAAAGTGTTACGTAGACACACATAGAAACTACTGTGAAAGCATATAACACAACTACATCCTCACAATATATTCATTTTTTTTCAGGCAAACCACCAAACACAAGACAGCACACAGCCATTGGCACCAACAATGTATACTTGCACAACACCATCATTTATACCAATGGATTAAAAATTCTAAATACCTCAATTCACTAAAAAAAAAAAAAAAAACACATGTGCTACCATTAGAACCAACAATGCACACTTGTATAACACCTATGTCCCCATAAAGGGCAAAAAGACTGAAAGCACACTATATATACTACTCCAGTCTACCTTAAAAACACCCTGTATATAATAAGATAATTTTTAGAATGCAACAGTAATTTTAAATATGCTTTACTAATTTTGGGCAAGTATTTCATTATATTTAAACATTTAATTCTATATAAAAACATTTACATGCAAAAACTGCTAACAAGAGATCCATTGCAACACGCTGTCTGCTAATGAACACGGACGCATTTTGTTGCTTATAAACGCCTTATGATGGTCGTAAATGATAGAAACATGTAGAAAAATAACTTCTTAATGAACTAACTGATTTATTGACAATTTGAGTCTATCAGTTATTTATCAGAAGTATAAAATTGTTGTGATCAACAGATGTACTTACATAGCAGTGACATACAAAACAGGATGCAAAACATACGAATGAAGAAGATGGTACATGTATTCCTTAATTTGTGTGGTAGTTGTGTTCCAAAAAAATGTTGAACAGTGAATTCGAGCATTATTTTTCTTTCTGGCCTTGCATTCCTCCTCCACAAACCCACACAATTATCTATTCACCCTTCTCCCCATCCCTCTCGATAGGTCAACAGTTTATACGTATTAATGTGAGCATTATTACTTGAAATCAGTCTACATTAGTTGATGACATTAAAATGAAATCACATTTTTCAAACTCTCTCATGAGGAGTATCTGTATCTACAAGATGAATCCCTCAGAAGCTCCAACCAACACTGTAACTGATTTTCTGTAAAAATGGAAAATATATGATAAAATAATTCAAAGCTACATAACTATGTCACTGAACTGATTGCTACTCATAGTTTTCATAAGCATAAGAATCATGTATGGGAAGTGTAAGTCCTCAGACCTTAAAATTCAAACAGAAGGAGATAAGGGAAGGCCCAAACTGAATATAATGTGCAGAAGAAGTGTCTGGTCACAGCAAGAAAAAGTCTCAAGAAAACTGGATACAGTCCATATTGCAACCCAGACATACTACTCTACATTTATAACCTGACATCTAACTGTGATAAATAAATATCACACACAGTGACATTTGGGATGAAACCTAACAACCTGCTCAAACACACTAATGCTGTATCCTGTCATTCCAATATTTTAACTTCAACATGAAGTGTAGATCCAAGAAATTTACCACTGGAGCTACAGAACCAGTAACACACTGGCAACACTTAAAACTAGCATCTAAAACTCAAATGACCATTTTCTTGAACACAAACAGCAGTCTCACATTTTCACAAGCAAACATGAAAGGTTCTACTAACAATACTCTCAGACTTCAACAACGCTAACAAGCACCATACAGCTCGCAATTAACATCCTTCATTGCTATTTACACCATAATCTCTTTATGTAAAATCAACAACTTGCTTATCTAGTTTCCCAAATTTGGCACTCCCAAAAATAGGTACACATCTCCCTTAATGCAAATTGAGTTCTTACCTTCCGACTTCTAGCCACGGTCTCAGAACAAACCATCGGCGCCACCACAGCCAAACTGTATAGCCTGTAGAGGAAGTCACGTTAACGCTTAATTCGTGTCGCTTATAATTGAGTCACATCTTCATAACCTTCATAATAGTCACAGTCTGACAATACGTCACTTTCAGCAATCCAAACCCATATGTTAATTTTGTTTATAAAGATTGGTAGCATTGCAACGTACATTGCCTGCTACTGCTATCACCAGATAGCGTTGAATTTGAACTAGGAAGGCTATATTGTTATGAATTCTAATAGTAACCAGGGGTTTGGCTTCGTAATATGGCGTCGTTGAAATATACGCACGCTGTTGTGTGCCGCATCCCGTTGTCATTTCGGACGAGAGGAGAAATAGAGCTTGAGGAAGCGAAACGTCAGCACGAAGCGTACGTTCGACTTCTGCGAGAACTTGGCTTGGATGTGATAGAACTTCCCCCAGACGAATCGTTACCAGAGTGTGTTTTTGTGGAAGATACTGCGGTATTGTGTAATGGGATTGCATTAATTACTAGGCCTGGGTCGCCGACACGTACTAAAGAGGTGGGTAATAGTATTCAGGAATATGAATAATGATGAGTTGGTTGTTGATTGTGCGCGCCTGGGCGTTACTAGTTTTGCATCTCCAATTTAGGTCACTGAGCACAAACAATTGCACGATTTGCACGGTTTCTTATACAGTCTGGTATGAAAATTAGTTCAACCGTTTTCATAATTTTACAATTGAATAGCCCTGACATATTTTCAGAGTGGATAGGGTGTGTGAGGTCATCTCGAGTTTCTAACCATGGAACATGATGTCATTCTTTGGAATGGAGTAGATGTCACGTTTGTTTTGCTTTACTTTTGCTGCAAGCTTCATGTTTCTGCCTGGCTGTTGACGTTAAAATATCTTACTGAAAAGTTATATATTCAGATTAAATGAATATGCAGAACTTATGTAACTGGTAGGATTATGTGTATGCTCATAATTGAAGTACTGTTACACATGTATTTACAGAGATACTGGAATGGTTTATTAATGCTGAATGAAGTTTGAAGATGAGTATTGTATATGTTCATATGATTTCAGGTGGAAACAATTAGAGCTGTCTTGAAGAAAGAACTAGATCTGCCTATTGTTGAAATCGGTGATGAGTCTGCTAAGTTGGATGGTGGTGATGTCCTCTTTACAGGTACTGTACTGGATTTTTCCTCATGATGTGTAACTTCCCAGGCCTTTATGCAAGGCAAAAAATGGAATACTCTGTGTGGTGGTTGTGTGCATCTGTGATTAGCACAAGCGACACTCTTTGATGAATGGATTGTAGTTGGATTTTATATTAACTATAGATAACCCCTTGTGGTCCAGTTTTATTTTTTACTATATGTAATCTTATAAGGTCCAGTTATTTTATGCCAGTGTTGCCAACAGTGTACATTGTGCCATGAATGCCTAAAAGATGATGACAGAGAGCACAGATTACTTGAAAGGTGTGGGCTAAATTGATCTGGCTCAAGATGTGGTGCGGTGGTGGGCTTTTGTGAAAGCAATGTTGAACCTATGGGTTCCATAACATCATTTCTTGCCCACCTGAAGACCCTGTACTGTAGGATTTTTTTAATTATGCTGGAAGTTGGTGGGATTGAGTTTGGTGCTGCAGCATCACATGAGCCTGTTATGCCAGCACAGGATGATGGATGCATATGGAACACCAGCAAGGAAAACTGAAGTGCTCAGAGAGGAACCTGCCCATAAATTCCACGTGAACTGAAATGGGATTAAGCCCGGGCCTTCATTGTCAGAAGCTGGTGACTGAGTGGCTGAACTGCGACATGAGCCATATCATTGGATTAATTGCTTGATGGCTGAAATTTTTTTCCCCCCTGCCCTCAGGTCGGGAGTTCTTTGTGGGTCTGTCAGAGTGGACAAATGAGGCTGGAGCACGGGCAGTGGCTGCTGCATTCCCAGACTTCCCATGCACTCCGGTCAAGGTGAGGCCTTGTGTAGACCCTGATGAGGGCCTCAACCTAGACATGATCCAGGTGAGAGGGGAACTGCTAGCATGCTTCCTCCTTTTCATTCCCCACACAGCTCCAGTAGCTCTCGATAAATGTTTAGAGAAGCGTGTCTCAGCTGAACTTATTGTACCCAAGTACTGAATGGCTGTTGCACACCTCCCTTCTCCCAGCACACGAGAAATATGTGGGCAGCCCAGAGAACTTTCTGAAGATGCAGTCCAAGCAGCTGTGCTACGTTCTGTGTCCCATTGATGGTTAGCTGCTTTAGGTGACTTCACTGTTTGCTGTTTCCTTCATACAGTCATGACAGTCAGTCTGTAATTAAATACTGAATGTTAATCTTTTGGGTTCTCTAGTTGCTGTATTCCGCCCACCGCTATACACTTCACTTGCAGACTGAATTTATTGATGACAATATTATTATTTTTTCAGTCTTATTTTTGTAATATTTGTCTTATGTTGAGGTGTCTCTGTATTTTCTTCACATTGTCATATTGCAGTCAATTATTAGCACTGTTAGTACAGCATGTTCTAATCAACTTGTAACCATCATCAGGTACTACCGTGAACATATAACATTAAACAAAAATTGTCAGAATAAGACTGAAAAATATATTATTAGTTAATCAGTGCAACAGGATGCTCAAATATATTATTATTGATGAAGAAGACTGTATTCTGGGATGTGACACCTCATCGCCTGTTAGAAAAATACCAATGTTTCAGACGTACCTTCTTCATCCATCTCTCACTCTGAAAATTGAAGCGGCAGGTTCCTGGGAAATGTACCTTCCTACCAGATCACATGGTGTCACATCTCAGAAGACAGTAGTCTTTTTTGCCACTATGTGAACCTCTGATGTCACATGAACCTATTTTTAGGCGTATCAAAGTCTTAGATGTTTTGATCGGAAGAAGAAAAACATCAGCATCACAATGACTGTCAGTACTAGCTATAGGCTGGTTAACTAAGGAATTAGGGTTTGAGCAAAGGCAGAGATTTCTGTGTTCTTGATGGCATCGAGACCAGATGTGGGGCTCACACCCGCCTTCTATCCTTTGAGTACCAGGGGCTCCATAGGGGTCAAGCAGCTGTCCACTCACCTCATAGTGCTGAGGCTCAGAATATGTGGAGCTATGCCTCTGTTTCTGCATATGTCTTCTTGGAATGTTGTATAATTAAGTAGAGAGACAGCATCACCTTTATGTTTGTGTGGTGCTGTTGCAGGTGGCAGAATCGACACATCTGAAGGCACTGGTTTCAATGGCAGGTCCTGATGTTATCTGTGTGGGTGCAGGAAAGACAGCACAGGAGGTGCTCAAGGTGTGTGGGAAATAATTATGTGAATCTGGTGTTATATACCTGTGTGTGTTTGTAAACATTCTGTTCTTGTGCAGCGCATTGAACGTGAGGCCACGTTTAGTTATCAGACCCTCACAGTACCAGAAGACATAGCGGCTAATGTCCTGTACGTAAACGGAACTCTCATCCACCGATCTGTCGATGAAATTCCAGAATCTTGCAAGGTGAGATGCTTCTGTTGTGTATGTGTGAGTGTGTAGAAGTAAATGTAAGTAATATTAATGAATACACTCAGTAGAGATTACATGCAGAGGCAACTGTACCTCTGAAAAAAGCTAAAAACATTATCCCTGTAACAGGCCGTGGAAGCCTGTAGGGTTGTGATATGTCAAGGCTTCCACATTTTCTAGACAATCGGCTCACAGATGGCGGTGAGGCTGTCAGCCTTACACACCAGCTGCCCTTTACCCCCTGGAATATTCCTGGTACTTCTCAGTCAACCCCAGGGCCATATTGCAGCTAGAGGGATTAGGTCAGTTGACGAATCCACAGACCTCATAAGGAATTTAACCCACGACCTTCCAGCTTGTAGCATAGTTCATCAACCAACTGTACCTCTTTGTCTACCTTAATGATTGTCAGTAGATTGTAAAGCTTCATTATTGCACATGCGATGGAGCTTATGCGTTTGGACTTTATGCAGGTGTTTGCTGAGCGTGTTGACTTCGCCCGGCGGACATTGAACATGTCTGAGCTTGCCAAAGCAGGCAGTGGACTGACATCATGCTGTCTGCTCTTCCGTCACACGAGGCACATACGCAGCCTGTAAGGCATCTGTCAAGTGGTTTGCCAGCCATCATTTTGCTTCTCATAGTAACAGTGTTGCTGGAAACAAGACTTCAGATGAACCCATCTTTACTCCATGCTAGGGGTTGCTACCCTCCTTCATAGCCACACAATTGTGGTTATTTGAATCTCTTTTACTCGCTTTGTAAAACTTTTTATTTTATTTTATTTTTTTTTTTTGTTTTTGTGATATCAGTACTCGTCTCTTTGTATCAGGTTTGAAGTTTTTGTGGCAGCAAGTATTATTATGGTCATCTGGGATGTGATGCCGTGTAGTCAGGTAGAGGGTTGCTAACATTTCGAAGGAGCCTGCTGCTTCCATTGTCCTATCAGTTGCCATCAGGATCAAAGGCCCTGGACCTCAATGTAGGGAAGACATCTGCAGATATCCAAGCTGGCAAGTGAAGCGTCTTTAGAAGAGAGTGAATGCTTAGCATCAGTTTTCAGTGTAGACAAAGTCTGTAATGCAGATCTTAATATGTGTTTGAATCAGAAGACCCGTAGAGATGATGAAATTTAGACAAAATCTGAAATTCTATTCAAACAGCCGTAGTAATGGCCTGCAGGAGAGCTAGGTATAAATATCCCCAGCTTGGCATAGAATGCCAAGTTTATAAAGCGAGTCCATACATGAGATGGGGCATCCTGTATCTCTCAGGCAGGTTCTAATTCATCTGTTCACCGTGACTTGACTTCTCATAAATGCAAGTCCCATAAATACGCACAGGGAAATGATCTTACAGTCTAGTTTATTATCTCATTCTGAGCTCCTTGCACGTTGAATGTTTTGGATATGTCTTTCAGACCCTGCTTTTGGGCGCACAAACCCATCATGTGTTGTAAAATGTTCTTTGCTTTTTCAGATCAGGTGTTACCCCCCCCCCACAAAAAAAAAAAAAAAAAAAAAAAGGGAATTCCTTCAATCTCTGACCTAAGACAAGACCATTTGGCCCCGTTTTGTTGACTGGTGGGATGTTACTGGAAAGGATGCATATGTGGGATCTTACACCATCTTCAGGGTAGAAGATGCAGCACGTTCCTTTGAAACACTGGCACCCATTTATCATGCTACGTGATGGCACAGCTGAGAAGACTGCAATCTTAACATGTTTTCTTGCTGAGATGTGTTTGCTTCTTGCTTCATGAGGATTTATTTAATATTATTAGTTCATGTGAGGACTCAGATTTGTTTTGAATTTCAGGGGTGCATGAAATTCCTGACATGACCCTTAATACTCTGCGTCCAGCTTATCTCCTTGAGGTCAGACTTGTGCTGGCCGCAGAATGAACATGACAGCAGCGCTGTATCACCAGGGCAAGTTTTGAAATGGCTGGCATATGAATTAGCACACAGAAAGGCAGAGATGAGATACATACTTGTATTTACATATTTATGTACAGTATACTGGGACTGTTGTGTCTCTAGATGGCAGCTGGGTCAGTCGCTATAGGAAGTTAAACCATAAGTAGCCATGTTATAGGTGAGACAGCTGTCTTCTCACTGTGGAAGCCTGGGTTCAATCCCAGGGTAGTCCATGTTTTGGACAGAATGGCACTGGAGTAGTTTTTGCTCTATCATTTGGGGCTGATACAGGAAGCCCATTTGAGACCACAGTACCAAAAGACTTCAGTTTCACCCCATTCCTTGAAATAAACAAGACAAAATAAAGGTAGTCAGTATAGTGACTGCACACCAGGCTGGGCAACAACTGTGGAGCATGGATTTTTCTTTGTGTCTAAACTGGCTCTAGAGCTTACCCAGCCTCTTGTCCAGCGGATACTAGGCTTCTTTCCTTAGGGGCTGTAGTGATGAAGATGTGAAGCTGACCGATTACTGCTGGTGCCAAGGGGTGGAACGAAGTCCCTTGTACTGCAGCCACTTCTGGCCTATTGTATCAGCCCCAGATGATAGGTGAGAGTGATTGTGGAACAGTTGGTGGAATGAGGATTGGCAGGGGAAACCGAAGTACTCGGAGAAAACCTGCCCCAGCGCCACTTTGTCCACCACAAATCCCACTTGACCAGACCCGGGATCGAATCCAGGCCACTGCAGTGGAAAGCCAGTGACTAGCCCCTTGAGCTATGGCGCAGCCCTTTACCTTTATCTTAATTTTATGTTAAATAGTTTGAGATAAAATGTGGGGCACTTCAAACACAGTAAAACTTTACAGGTCTAATGGAGCCAGGCATAAATAATTTGTTGTAACAACATGTCGCAGGTGTGGGAGTACTGCATCATACTTTCAAATTCCATTACTCTTTTTGTTGACTACATATAAGCAAGATCACTATGGGCATGCGACCAACCAATCTGGGCCAATCAGTAACACTTAACGATGTGTGTTTGGGAGATGCCTGGTTTGAATCCTGGACAGTACACCAGTTCTCCAGACTGATGACTTACATAGCTGCACTTGTTGTGGTTTTTCTCAATTCATCCAGGCAAATGCTGAGATAGTGCCTCAAATTAAAGCACAACTGTATCTTTCCACATCCTTTCAGATTCACATATTTCCCTGCCATTTAATGCTGTTTTGTCTGAGATACTGACAGGGCTAGTAAATAAACCACACAGAAACAAACTATGGGGATGTGACCATTGCAAAAGAATGAATCTGAGAGCAGAAGGAGTGTAAATTAGTCATTTTAAAACACTTAACTCTTTAGGAGTATCTGTAGGTGATGTAATAATGCTTTCAGTGTGAATAATGTTCTTTTTGTACATATATAAACATGATTTTTTTTATATTGATATTTAATTGTAATATGTTTTATTGAAAACGGGCTCAGAAACACTGTGGAACAAATCACAATGCTCATGTTGCACTGGCTTCAGGAATTGCAGTGAAATCTCTGTTTAACGAATCTCTGGGGCAATTGCTTCTCTTAGCACTAAATCAAAAGTTTTCACTAAAATGGGGGGTTATGCAAAATTACATCAAGAAACTTTTGATCCTACATGACCATGTATATAAGTGTGATAATATAATGTCTTTTCATAATTGTTTCTACTTAAATAAATATAGTTATATAATATGAAACAAATTTCAGAAATAATTAATGACAAATGAAGTAAATGCTCAAAAGAACCTCGGTTGAGAATTCGGGCAGCTGTGGTCAAGTACATACTCAGCTTTGCCGAAGATTGTGGTTATGTGCTAAGAATTTCCAGCAGGGAGAAAATGTGAATACTCTTGTTCTAACCACAGTAGCACTAAATTCAAGTACAAGTTATGGAAGGCTGAAAATTCATTACTGTATTAAGAAATTGTGGGTTATTTACTAAATCCAGGAAAATAATACTATAATATGTTGGGCTGTGGCTGGAGCAAGAAGAAATATTCAGTACATGCTGGAATACTAAATTAGGATTTCACTGTACATATGCAGCTAATGGCTTGATATAATAATAATATAAAATTGCACTTTAATAATCTTGCCAACAAAAGCTTACGTTCTGGGGCCAGTGCTGGCTGTTGCAATGTATAAGCATGCATGATTTTTTGGTCACATTCTTCTCCCATGTGTCACGTGTTCATCCTACTGACGATGCTGGCCAATCGTAGGTGGTTGGTCACCACTGAATTTCACTGCCAGATGAGAAGATGGTCCAGTTTTATATTTGTGAGGTGGCTGGTTTGGGGCTTCTGCTACACAAATCACAAAGACGATTGCATTGTTAAGATGAAGACATCATTCCTTTAATGTCCTTACCAAGCAGTGAGGAAGGAAGAGGGTTCTTATTATATCTACAGTCAATATGCTCTTTTCTGTGTTGCGGAGAGCTACAAGACCCATAGACAACACTTGGAGCAAGTCAGGAACTTTGTGGATACCCCCAACTGGCCTAAGTGTATATAATACTCTTGCAAGTCCTGAATCTCATTCCAGCGATGCAGTAGCTTTGTAAACTTTTTTATTTTCTGGAAACTGTATATTGCTGTATATGAAATTGCATTTAATGCTATTCTGATGATGTGTATTAAATATAGATTCTTTATTGTGTTGAACTCTGGCTGCTACTTGGTATCTTATCCATTCCCTTACATCCATACATCTCAGAAGACATGAAGAAGCTGCAGCTGAATAATCAAGAGATGCCGCAGTCCCACCACAGTTTCATGTCCGCCATACGAGCCCTCAGCATTGTGTGCCTTAAAATAGCATTGGCTAACACACACATGTTGACCAGGCACATAGCCAAACTCTCTGCTTTGCAACTTAATCGTATTATGCACTATGACTGCTTCGTGCTTCTAACTTCGCACTAAGACGACTGGAACTGAAATGAAGATATAGCAGTAGCACATTATTGCACGTAAGTTTGGGTTTGTCATGTCACAAGCAGGTGGGGCCACAGATCATTAAATTATGGAAAGAGCACAGTGCAGAATCCTGTTGTCATTACTCAAGTCATTCCCTTATGTTAAAAGACTGTTGCTAGAAAAGTCCATATTAGACAGTACATTGAACCATTTCCATCGAATCACACAGAACCTGTATCCCCAAGGTACACTTTAGTAGTAGAGTAGGACCTTACTAATTTGGACTAACTGGGAGCGAACACTTGTCCAAATTATAGAATTGATACTGAAATTATGTTCAGGGAACATAAAATGGACTTCATGTGTCTTTTTAGGTAATACAACTTTATTTTAAATCTTAGGTTGTATATAAAAAAAGTTTGATGTCAGTCTTAAAAAACATTTTTAGGTGTCATACAAACTTCTTATTGAGACCATGTTTGATGTGAAGTCTATGGGTATCTACCATCATCTGTCCTAGCACTACATGTGGCAGATTGTGATCACTGTTCATGTCATCCAAATTAGTGAGGTTTTGCTGTATTTTCTTGTTCACATCTTAACTCAGCTGTGTATCCTATTAGCTGTAGGTACACTGAATTGCTATAACAGTACACATAAAGAGTGCATATGTGGTAGCATAGTTGGTTGAGGAACTATGCTACAAGCTGGAAGGTTGCGGATTCAAGCCCCGATAAGGTCATTGGATTTTTTCAATTTACCTAATTGTTCCAGCCGCACTATGGCCCTGGGGTCGACTCAGCCTCTAACAGAAATGAGTACCAGGAATATTCCTGAGGGTAAAGGGCAGCTGGTGTGTGAGGCTGACAACCTTGCCGCCGTCTATGAGCTAACTGTCTAGAAAATGTGGGAACATCAACATCTCACAACCCTATGGACCTCCACGGCCTGTTACAGGGATACCTTAATTTTTATTTACTTATCAATTTTAATTGTATGTTATAGATATTGTTTTGAGATCTCTAATAAACATGCAAATCTTACATTTCCTGACCACTCTTTTGCCTTTTTATGTGTGAGAGACAGGTGATGTAGCATCATTTGATAAGAACTGTCCAATAGAGACCCTCCTGTTGACCTTTGCTGCTGCAGCATTCACTTGATAAGATAAAAGACACAATAGACAGTAGTAGGTATGGTGGCATCTGTTTCTCACAGTTTGTGACAATGCTCAAGAAATCTGTCTGGGGTTTACTATACCCATTAAAGGACGCATTCCAGTCTATAGGTAAGGTTCTTCATTCATGTATCTTTTACAAGGGATAAAGAGAAATTTCATTATTGCTGATCTTGGTGTTTCTGGTATGAATCTGTGTGTTGTCATGAAATCTGATATCACTGTCCCCTGCTCTCATATGAAGTTCCAAATATTTATGATGTTATGGAGATACTAATATTGTGTAGGGTTATTTTATAAATGAAAACAGTTGTGTAAGCATGGTATATGCTGTATGTGGTTAAACAGGCAGACATATTAATATGAAGTGAAATACATAAAGGGAAATTGGTGGAGAGAACAATAGAAGAATGGAAAGTAGTTCCAAATTTTATCAGATTATAAAAGGAATATGAAACAGAGATTCTAAAACGAACTATAAAGCATATTTTAAGCCACAGAGAAGCATATTTATTGAGGGAGAAGTAAGGAGGGTTAGAGTTAGATTTTGAAAGTTTGCTAACAAGAGAGAAACTACTATAATGGCTTTGTTGTGTAACTAGAATGGATAGACTAAAGGTGTTAGTATTAAAATTTTAAAGGAAAGAGGTATAGGGACTGAAGCAGAACAAGATGGTAAACAGTGTTTCTGAAATGGCTTTCATTTATGTTTATGGGGGAGGGTATGTAGAGTTTCCTGTTCTGTTTGGATCCTGGATAGAGTGCTGCCCTCATCCATGCTCCAGAATTCCTACTCTGCTGGATCCTTAGGTAGGGAGCTATGTTCATATCCTAGTCCAGAATTCCTGCTCTGCTAGATCCTTAAGTAGGGAGCTATGGTCATACCCCATTCCAGAATTCGTACTCCTCTGGATATACTTAGGTAGGGAGCTACTCATAGCCTGGTCCAGAATTCCTACTCTGCTGGATCCTTAGGTAGGGAGCTGTGTTCATATCCTGGTCCGGAATTCCTGTTCTGCAAGGCCCCTAAGTAGAAAGCTACTCTCATATTCTGGTCCTGAATTCCTGCTCTACTGGGTCCCTGAACCAGGACATGAGAGTTATCTTCAACTTAAGGCCCAACAGAGTACAAATTCTTCATATCCTTTCCACCTGAAGATGGAAATAGAACCCATTTCTGAACATTGCAGTTTTATATAGGGAGCTAGGAAAATGCATAAAGCCCAGAAAAATAGCTTTAATATAGTGCCACAACATTTCAAAATAACTTTTCATGTAGTTTATATTTTGTGCTTAATTCAGCCTAACGTATTATCACTGTTGTACTCATAAAATGAGATTGCTGTAATCAAACTTAGATGAATTTGTTTTACAACCTGAATAAATTTAGTGAGATTTTACTTTAGACTGTAATGGCTGTAAATTATAATTTTGAGGCAAACTCTGCTAAAGTTTTCAGTGTTAGATTTCAACAGAACTTCTGCTTACTACATATACAGATAACCTCTTTTTTAAGCTGTTTGTTACACGGTTCCTTTGTGCAGAATTAAAGAAAGATGATTACACAGTGGGGAAGGATGCTTCTTGCAGTTATGTTATAAAAGATTCACAGCTGAGCAAGATAGATTATAATTTACTGAATAAGAAGCAGTTCAAAATCAGTAAGAAGAAGGACGCCATCTATCTGGAGGACGTCGGAGGAACATATGTCAACGAAAAAAAAGTTGGGCCAGGACAGAAAACTGTTCTGAATCATAATGACCGCATAGCTATTGCTAAGTCACATTTGAAAGGTATGCATATCTACTAACATTATAATTCACAAAGTACATTCTCTTCTAGATATAAATTTTCTTATTTGCAGGGCTGTCATGCAATTAAGACTTTTGCTGCTCATTGAGTTTGGAATCATATTACAGCTAGACCTGAGTATTATTCATCAGAGCTTGTCTTTATGATAATCATTTAATTTCAGTGCATACACTATTGTTCAATGTCTGGATGTAAGAGGAAAGAAGCAGCAGGAGACAGGATATGATGAGCAAGTGCATAGTTTGTTTTAATCATTGCCAAATATTATTAGGATGATAAAATGAAGGAGGATGAGGAGGGCACTGCATGTAGCATTCATATACAAGAGGTGAAATGCATACTTGGATTGGTCAGAAGACCCAAGGCCATTTGGAAGACCTAGGGGGTAGATGGGAGGATAACTAAAATTTATCTTAAGGAATGAGGGTGGAAGGGTTTGAACTGGATTCCTTTGGCCGAGAAGGGGATTGGCAGAGAGCTGTTGAGTGACAGAGAGACTATTATATTCTGAAGAAGGATTGTCCTCAATTTAGTTAGATGCTGATGTAGACTGGTACTATGCAGTGCCTCTCTGCTCTATTGCAAAATACATGTAACAGACAGGGTGGAAAACCAGTTCATAGCATGCAAGATTTGTGGTTCTTGTGGACATGACTATAAAAATTACTGTCTTCCATGAAATTACAATATGTAGTCTGATAGATCACTACCAACTCTTATATCCTGAAGATGGAAGTGGCAGGTTCCTCAGAAACATTTTTACTTATCTACCAAATTACATGGTGTCACATTCCAGAAAACAGTAACCTTCATAGTCATATCCGTGAGGACCTCAAATTCTTGTCATGTCCCAGTATATTACCATCTACCATATTACCATTACTAACTTTATATTATTACCATCTATTCCTAGATTTCTCTGTTGTGGCTTTCCAACTAATACATTTTATGTATTCTCTTTCCGGCCACTCATGCTAATGTACCTCACTGACCTCACCATTCTTCATCTCATTACCTGAAAAATATATGAAGTGAAGGGTGCAAATTGTGAGCCTCCACAGAACATGATAACATCCATTTTCTCCTTACCTCCTCTACTTTGTTCTGAACAACTCCTCAGAACTTTGTTCTCATGCGCCTTCATTCAGAATGAGAAAACCAGTTTCCAGCACCCTCAGGACTATATGTAATGATGGATTTTATGTTCCAACATTGGTGACTGTGAAGGGTACTGTCTGCTGGGATGTGACACCGTGTACTCCAATGCATATCCACTGATATTTCAGAGGAACATACTGCCTTCATCTTCATTGTCAAAAGCAAGTGCAGCAAGAACCAGAGAATGATCCAATAGTTTGAACATTTATCTACTTCATGACTTTCCAGAAATATAAATCATTATAAATCTGGTTCTACATGATATTGCTTACCCCCTTTTCCAATTTATGACAATTTTCTGTGGTCATTCTTTGTAACTGAGACTAAAACATCTTTGAGGTTACATCATCAGATCAAGACAAAAATTTATGGTAATTCTCATTTTATCTATGTTGTAATGTAGAAAAACGTTGGAATTATTTAAGCCTTGTCTGCTACCTGCTCTTTTCTTGCTTGGCTTCCTCCTTGACCCTAAAAATGAAGGCAGTATGTCCCTCTGAAACACTGATAGTCTTCTACTGGACTACAGGCTGTTACAACTCAGAAACTCTTAAATGCATTGCAATTGGTCTGTAAGGAGGACTGATTCAGTTGAAATTGTTACAGTGTTTGTGTATCTGGACAAATCACGCTGTGACGAAGAAAGTCGCAACTTCCCAGCAGAGATCGGTCAGAGGTACCTGGTATCTTATCCTCTGGGTGAGGGTGGTTTTGGAGAAGTGTCATTAATATTTGAGAAGGTGAAATATGTTGCAGAGGTGTCTAGAATTCTATAAGAAATGTGAGGTTCTCACATTGGTGTGGAGATTATGTCATTCTGTGATTTGATCCATGAAGTTTAGTACACAGGTACCAATGTTTCAAAGAAACTCATATACCAAATTATATGAAATTACATACCAGAAAACTGTAATCTCAATCTATAATTCAGAAATAGTTTTCAGTTTCTTTAATACTGTGAACCAGTAATGTCACCATTCCTTCACCAGTTAATAGAACATCACAATGAATCATCATTCTAGGATTTTCATGTTTCTGCACTTTACTGCATTTCACAAAATTATAAGCAGGTTGTTCAAATATAACCCACTTGAGGATCTAGACATCCATTCCCCCATATGCCTTTATGGTGTAGTGCTTAATTAGTTAAGCACAGGAACAACTTTACCATTTTGAAGACTGTTCTTCATAGAAGAACAGAGACCATTAAATATAGTTCCCACGGGAACTGAGGCTGGCATTCCATGTCATAGGCACTGGCAGAGAGGGGTGAAAACTAAACTTCTGCCCCCTCCCCAGAGAGAGAGACAAAAATATGTACAAAATATTAATACCAGAAATTAAAATTATTTTTTGAAAAAGTGTATTCTTCTATACTAAACAGCCTAGGGGGTCAGCAAAAATAACCCTAAACAGCTTAAATGTAAGTTCTCCAGGCAAATTCTCTAGCTGTGTCCCCTTTGGGAACAATCCTACTGGTACCATGTCCACAGTTGATGATGAATGGAGATATCAGGGTACTTGAGTGGTGATGACCCATGACTGACCTGTTTTCCAGTGCTGTGAATGGGTTTCATTTGAACAAACCTCATATTATAGAACTTCTATCTAAATATTTTTCTGTTTCCCTGGTATTTATAAAGATAAATATAAACTATAAGCAGATGGCAGTCCTGCTTATGCGAAGTTATTTACAAAATTGCTTTAATTTAAAAATGTGGTATAAGTTTTGAATGTGAAATACCATTAAAATGCATTCATTGCAAGCACTGATGGTTGCAGACCATAGATGGACGGACAAACTGACATGACCCTGCCTACCTTTAGAACTAGTCTTATGCTTTAACTTCTTTCCATTAGGAATACCTAGTAGAAGTGGAATGATTTGGTGACTGACAAATGGACAAAACTTTTCTTTTAATTGTCTCTGTGCTCTTTTGTTTTCAGGACACAGGCAAAAGATTTGCCATGAAAATGGTCAAGAAGCAACCTAAATTGCTCAGATACATTTACACTGAAACCAAGATTCTTCAGGAAATCAATCATGTGAGTTACCAAGTGTTGAGTAAGAGATAAAGCCAGGATTTATCAGAATGCTTGCTACTAAGTCAAACCATGATCCCTCCAATATTCTTTGGGATCTTCAGAATTAAAATCTGAAACAAAAATCTTGACTAGCATTCTCTTCAAGTACTGAACCTCATCATTTTGTTTTTCTTAGTATTATAGATATAATTATATACTTTCT
The DNA here is from genome assembly GCF_002891405.2 of Cryptotermes secundus. Taxonomy (NCBI): domain Eukaryota; kingdom Metazoa; phylum Arthropoda; class Insecta; order Blattodea; family Kalotermitidae; genus Cryptotermes; species Cryptotermes secundus. The sequence continues at coordinate 63,974 of NW_019724744.1, forward strand.
ATGTTGGCAGCCCTGTGTCATAAACACAGAGCAGGTAGTGGACACACAGTCTGTTCTGTTCATTGTACTGGAATTCATGGAAGGAGGTGACCTCCTGCGGCGTGTGCATCCAAAAAACTCCATCAGAGAGGCCGACATGAAACTCATATTCTTCCAATTGGCACAAGCCATTGAGTACTTACATCAAAGGAGCATTGTGCACCGTGACATCAAGGTGATCACATATGTTACAAACAGGAGTGAAACTTACATTTGATGTGTCTTAGAGGACAATTTCAATTACAGAACTGTAAGGATGAACAGTCATATTCAGGATCTAATGTTGAATGAACCTGTATGACTTGAAACTGCTGTCATATCTTGTAACTGACCTACAATATGTCCACTGGCTATTTCAATGATGGTATTGAAGAGATTTTAAATCTCATACCAGTGAGCATGAAGATTATGGCCATCTTGGATATGACACCATGTTGTTTGGTAGAAGATACAAATGTTTCAGGGATTTGCCACTATGTAATTTGGTAGAAAGCTACCAGTATTTAGGATTATGGTCCTTTGGAATATCTTGCCATGTACTTAGTGGATTAGTAAGAATGTTCTGGCCTCCTTCTACCTTGAAGATAAAGGTACCAGGCTCCTCCAAATTGTTGGTATCTCTCTACCACATTACACGCACATAGTATTTTCATCCTACTGAAGCTCTGTATAATAGCCAATGCTTTTTTCTAAAAACTTGTTTACCAGATTTTTCACCTCTAGATTGAAACATACAATCCACCAGCAGATGTGCAAATTTTGATGAATTTGGCAGTATATGTACTGGCTAAAGGAAAGGCCTCACCAGAATAATAGGGAACTTCATGAACAGTGAATAACTGTCATCACCATAGGAATGAACAAAAAGTTCGTAAATTTCTTGCAGATGTATGATAAATTATGTAATTATGGCAGAAGCTCAGAATTATTCTACTGTGGGATGTCGTTGATGATCTTCACCACATGCGCTTCCAATCATGTCGGGGTCACCAATGTGGAATGTCATACGAAGAGACAGCCACTAGTTGAACTGTCCTATAGGATTTATTGCAGCTGCACAGTATACACAGACGGATAATAACAACAGTGAACTGTCGAATCTAGAACCGTAACTGTTTACTCGTCGTTGCTAAGCAATGAAGCTCGCGTTGTCACACTTGCTTGAATGTGGGCAGTTCCCACACTACCATGTGTTATTTAAATACCTAAGGCATTAGTTAATCCTTTCATCATTAGATATATTAGGTGGAAAATATATTAATTTATCGATTTCTGAAAATTAATGGAATGGTATATGCAAACAGGTATATAAGTAGTGTGTACATCAATTCTGTTACAGCCTGAGAACATACTGCTAGCAACCAAGGGAAATGAGACTCTTATAAAGGTGGCAGACTTTGGTGTATCCAAGATTCTAACACCAGGCACTAAGATGGATACGCATGTTGGAACGCCATTATACACAGCACCTGAAATCTTGAATAACACTCATGAAGTGTATACAAAACAGGTGGACATCTGGAGCATGGGGATTGTACTGTATTTGTGGTATGATCATATAAACATGATATGTCAAACTTATTACTCATTTTATTACCAAGTATATTAAACACTAATGTCTCGTACGTTGCAGTTTGAGTTCCCAGAAACCCTTTGGAGGAAAGGAGGACATCATGAGAGCAGTTGTCCAATTCCCACCTCTCTTCTGGGCAGGGATATCAGTCTCAGTCACTGATCTCATCAAAGGCATGCTCAAATCTTCACCTACACAGCGACTTCGTATCGAACAAGTTTTGTCTCACCAGTGGCTAAAGGTAGGAACTCTTGCACCTGCAGGCAGGTACTCTTTTAAGTGCAACCACCATCAACTTTAAATGAATGGTGCAAAGTCAAATTTGTCCCTGTGGTTAGTTAACCCTACAAGTGCAAATTGTCGAAAATTTATACCTGTACAAAAGTTGCTATTTGTGAAATGTGACACCTGTCAGCATTTTCCTGCATTAAGTAGTCATGAAACACATGGAGGAAAATTTTCCCTACATTTTAACTTCCTTGGGAGTTCTTGCATATATTGTTCATCTACAAAAGCAAAGCTTCCCTTAATATAAAATGCCAGTTTTACACTGTAGGAATTAAAGCATTTTAGAATTAAGCAGCATGCCACACATTCTCAACCATGGCATTAGGTAGACGTGAGTGGCCAGTTTCACATGTAGGCTGCATTGCACCCAGAGTAAGGTGCACACTGAGTGGGCCCCAGGGTCAGTCAGGACACTGTGGAGAACAGAGATACATCTGACCCTGCTAGGGACTCAACTGGTGTTTGTGTGAGGTTCTAGCCTACAGCCTTCACTCTACTGACTGAAGAATGTAATTTCATAATGCATAAAACACAAGTAAGGAGCTTTAAGGCGTTACAGATTTTCACTCTGATCTTGGCCTTCCTATTTTTTTCACATCGAATATTCACTATCTAAATGATTTTATGCTTCTAATGAACAAAGCACCTGAGCATTCTGGAACATTTCCATCAACATTTAAAACTGAATGCCAACATAGTAAATTCGTTGTTGGTCCTGTGGCCTGGAGAAATTTTGGTTCAGGAACCATTCTTGTAACATGTCTGATGTAGCTGATATGTCAACATACACACAGCTTAGAGAATGGGGGATCACAGCCTCTGTCTGTCACTTCCTTCATTGGCATAAACATTAAGTATCTATGGGCTTTTAAAAAATATTTGTTCTTTGTATTTGTTACTTCAGTTAAATTTTGTTATGGTTAGTATAGACAGTGGTCAAAGTGTAGGCAAAAGGAAATGGGGGGGGGGGAAATAGGCTAATATATAGCCAGAGCAGAATAAAGGTCTAAATTTTCATTACAAACTGTATAGTTTCAAATGGGCAGTTTTATAAATGGATTTGATGGTACTTCATGACAAAAGGTATCCATGAGATGACATTAGCTTTAGGTTTTTGTTGCTCCTTACTCTGGTGCCTAGGACATGAGCAGGAGAATTTGGAACATGACACAACATGTGATTCCTCTGTGACCTGTCAGGAGAGCCTTGCAAAGGTATGAATATTTGCATGGTGACCATGAAAGGGTTACTGGAGCTGCTAGTATTAAAATGAAGTAGTTAAACATGAAATATATGCACAACAGAGTGCTGATATCATCAGGCACTGCACAGTGATCTGGATTTTTTTTTTAATATGTAGTAAGATATTTGTCAAAATTTAACAATGTTTCAATGTTTCTGAGTGTAACATTTCATCATAGAAACATTAAATAATTATGATTTCTGTTAAAATCCATTCTTTGAGAACCCCAGATAGCTGTGTTGTTATAGTGACTAGGCTATGGGCTGGACAACAAAGGAATCAGAGTTTGATTTCTGGAAGGGGGAAGAGATTTTTCTCTTCTTCACAGCATCTACCTGTATAATGGTTCTGGGACCCATCCAGCCTCCTACCTCATAGATACCCATACTTTTTCCATGAGTGGAGCAGCTGGAATAATAAACTAATCACTCACCTCCACCTCGTTCTATGGTTAAGAATGCATGCACCCTCCTGTACATGTTCATGATGTGGTAATTACTTTAAGCACAGAGACAACTTTATATTTAGCATCCTGACAATTCATGTGGCTTATACAGAATGTCCCAGGAGTAAAGATCAATATTCTGGGAGGTCACAGTATCGGTCATTCAAAGTAAAAAAAGTGTTTATGTACTTGTGTTCTATTCCAAGTGGTTTCCAAGATAAGCTACTGCACTGTACACTGTACAGACGAGCAGCACGCCATGTCCACACACAAGTTGCAAAGAGCATTGATGTTGATGGTGGACTTTTCAGAAATGTATTATACTAGGTAAACTGTACCAGCTTTGTCACTTGAAAAATAAATACGGATGTTAGAAACAGTACGTAATATCTCTTTCTTATCAACAATTTTGGAACTGTACACTGAAATAGCTCTATTTCAGAAACTGTTTGGAATAGGACGTGTGTATGTATACACTTTTTTGCTTAGAATGACCAATACTATGACCTTCCAGAATACTGACCCTTCCTCCTAGGACACCTTGTATAGTGCCTTATTCTTGTGAATCAATCTCCTTTGCATAGTGACTGAGACTTCCTACTTAGTGCTGAAGAGAAAAGTCTAAACATGCTCTGGATTTCTTAACCTCAAAGTCGTAAAATATATGATTGTGGTAGGATCAGACCATGCGACGGAAGGCACACTACCTCATGTGGCCGCATAAGCCATATGTTGGGGATCAGACAGCTCCTTCCTTCCAAAGAGGAGGAAGCTACAGGCAGCAGCCACGAGGCATACTACAGTACATGTCTCCAAAAGGCAGTGAGACCATGCGCTTGCCAAACAGGGCACTTCAACGGCCAGGGATAGGTGCTGAGAGATACCGTCTGATCAGTCCAGTAGGCAAGCAACCAGCATTAGGGACCCGTGCATCTGGAGACAACCTTCCAGTACCACGAGTTCAACATAAACCAGCTGTGGGACCTAGTGTTCAGCGTTCAGTGCAATTTAGACCACAGAATGGAGGTGGAGTGAGATATGAAGCAGTAAAACCAGTGAAAGATGCTATACACAAATTTGAAAAAAAAAATATTTGAGTGAATGCAGGACACAGTAAATGATTTGCTGTACCTCTGCCAGAGGTGAATTTTGGAAGTGCAAATGCATGAGCAATGACAAAACCTGAGAAGTGGCCTGGCCCTACTTCAGTCTGATATGCTACTTCCAATGATGTCCATTCTGTTACAAGTAGAGCACCTGACAGAGATGTTAGTGTATCCACCTGCCTGTAATACTACATCAGGGACACTCTCCTAACCTCATTTCAAGTTGTGCTCCTACACTAGACTTGGTTTGCCCTCTTCACATTGTCTGTTTGGGTCTCACACCAAACAAAGTTTTATGTTTATGTTGCAATCTTACACCAGGATCTATCTGAACAGATCTGGTGACTTCATTTATCTAATTGAAAAGAAAATTCTGCTGCAGTTTTCTTTAGCAAAACTAATCAAACCTTGCAGGGCCACATGGGGTATTACGATTGATCTCAAGTGTTGAATTTTAGTAAGATTTTCTCTTAGAAACTTTCATTGTTGGAGAGATCCAAAAACATTTTTCTAGTTAGAACTACCAGTTTAAATGAAAGCTGAAATTAACATTTATGTCTTTTGGATTTTCACCATTTTCAGAGACATTTCATATAAAGTTGTTGTGTACTATATTAATTATCTTTCAGTACAATCAATCATATCTATATATCTGAAACAGATTTTGTTCTTAAAAGAACCTACATGGATATTTTCACTACCATTTCCTTTGGAGGAAAATGAATTACCCTCCCAGATGTAAACCTGCAGTGAACGAAATATTCCTACATATACTTAACATGTTGTGACATCATTTCTGGTGTGAAATGTGAAGTGATATTAAAATGTGAGCCAATGGACATAAAGAGATTTAACTGGAATAATTCTGTAACTGCCTTTGGAGGATACTTCCCATGGTATAAAAGTTCTGTGACAGAACAAATACAGTTTTACATCACCATTAATCTCTGTGCTTTCAAGCACTTTGTGTATTATGTATAAAATGTTCTTTTGTCCATTTGTTTCTACTCCAAAATGTGTAAGTCAAACTTTATTTTTGCTCAAACTATTCTGTTAGAACCTGCATTCTACCTAAAAACCTAAATTGATTTATCCATCCCTAGATGCCCAATTATCAATACTGTATATGCCCCACCTACTTTAACATCCAAAAACTCCGAATTTTGTCCACACAATGCATTTATATGCTCTGTATGGTTCTTTCAATAAATGAAAATTAAATTCCTAAACAGTATTAACTGACTGGTCTTTGTAACAGACACATGTTTTCTGCGAGATACAAAACATTTTAAAATATTATTTAAATTAATTTAAGCCTTTAAAATGTTAGATTTAATTGAATAAGCATAAAACCAATAAATTTCTCATATAAGAATTAAGTTACATGTATATATTGTTTATTGTATAAGCTTAGAGCCGCAAGAAATGTAGTAATATTTGATTTTTGCCTACATTTGCATCAATCATATATTGTCAATGATATCTGGGAACATCCCACATTATCACGCATTTTCTGCAATGCACACTCTTCACATCACTTTTCACCATTACGCGCGCTAACCAATTAAATTGCTCCAAACGTTCGCATTTATACTGCGCTCGCTGCTAGCCCCGCATCTACATCATCATGCGCGCTAGCCAATCAGCACCCTGCAAATTCTTCCTCCTCAATTTCAAGTTTCGCTCCGCCCACCAAGCAGTGTATAAAAAGGAGCAGCCGCAAGTCGGCAGCATCAGTCCGACTTCAGTCTATGATCAAGGCACACTCAAGCAGCATCAGCCAGCAGGCTTCATCGCCAGCGCTCGGTCTTCGGAAGCATCGGCAGGCTGCGCCAGGCATGACTGCCTCGGCCCTCCGGCTCTCACAACCCGACTCACTGGGGCACCTCGCCTGGACTCGCCAGTGATCGTGTCCCTGTCCGACCCACTGGGCATCTGGCGTAGCCACTGCCTCATCACTCCTGCGACCGCGCTGCGCGACCACGCAACTTCAACTCACCTGCCGCACGGCGGTCAAGCAACCTCCAGCAACGGCTGCGCTGTAGCCAGTCAAACCACCGCAACTAACCTCTCTCCCTACTGGCGTGCACCGCGCTACCTCACTGGTCAAGCATCTCAGCAACCATGGTCCTTTTCAGGACCAACAAACTGTTCTGAAGAAGTGGGTTGTCATCAGAGTAATAACAAAACTACATAAAACCCCACAGATATTTTTCATTTAATTTCTGAGCTTCTATTTTTACCTTTAGCATTTGGTGTTTCTGTATGGCTGTCACAGTTTTTCTTTCCCCCTTTTAACTTTCTTCTCAATGTGGAACAGTCACATACTTTGTTATTCTGAGCTTGTTGGTAAAGGGGCAAAATTTAAACATCAAGAAACATGCCTATACCAATGTCATGTATGAATCTCAACAGAGACAAAAAGAATGTTAACCACATAACAAAATGGAAGCCACTTTACCAAAAAAAATTCTTAATTGTGAGGTTTTCAAATGCAACCTGTTCACATGTTCTTCAGCCCCTCAAGAAACAGCTAAAAGACTGTAGATTCAGGTCAGACAAAGACATCAAAGCCACCGGAAGCAGCTGTTTGAGAAGCAGCCAGGGAATTATTTGCAGATGTGATCCATTGTCTGGTTTCTAAATAAGATGTCTCCCTTAGCACTCTTGGGGACTATTTGCAACAGCCTCTACTCCTTTTCCCAGAACAATCCTGAACAAGATTCATTTTAACAACCCTCATACAACACAGCAGTGGGAGTAATAAACCAGTGTTTAAGCCCAATACAAGAATTAGAATTCACAAGACTTCAGCATGATCCATGTTGCCTTATGGCAGTGAAGCTTGACCTACAGTGAGCTCTCAATTATCCACCTGTGGATTAAATGTGGGACTTCTATAACCCCTGAGACACTGATAATGACATCCCATAATGGTTCAAATGTTGCACATTATATCTGCTCCAGTAATATGTATCAGTGATGCTTTACAATTATTTTAACTCTATTGTAACTTCCTGTTTTATTATTACATTAGTTTTCTCCTTGACATACCATTGTATATGAGGTTGGTTACTTTCTTATATTGGAAAAATATTTGAGTCACTATTCAGTGACAACACCACCAATAAATAACAATTAGTGATTTCTGGGGTTGAATGCAGCATGGACAGTGGATATTTCCAGCATCTTTTTGACTATTCATTGCACTACTTCTGCTTTTTATTACTGCAGATAACACACTGTATATGCAAACAGAATAAAAGCACAATTACCTTAACAGAAATTAAATTCATGAGAGCAGCAGATTACCGTTACTTGGAACGAAGGAAATAATTATGTAACCAGTCATGGAATTCATATCAAATTATAGTTCTAACTGCAAAACCACACTCTACAAAATCCCCACTCAAGAATCCCAATACCTTTCAACAGATCCTACAGATTCTGGCTTCAGAATGTAATTGGTCACTAGATTTAAGAAATGGAAAGCAATGTTACCACTAACATATATACTCTTTCAGTTCACAGTGAAGTGTGGATTGTTCCTGTGATGCAAGAATAGCCAAATATATATAACCAACATACTGATTCTAAAGGGTTCTGAAGATGGTGTATAACATTTTGAATTATTGAGTTTCCAGACTTCATCCATTGTCCAGTATTCTAAAAAACACAACATTTCAGAAGCTGGATGTTTCCATCCTTAGGTGAAAAGGTGTGTGGCACCTACTCAGTGAGGTATGTTATGAAGAGCTAACTTCAATCATTGCATAACCTGTGTCAGGTTGTCCACTGATTGAGATTAGCTACATAAACATAGTCACTTACACTGACATACTCATGTGTTGTCTAGTGACTGGGGTTGGCTATACTGACATACATTGTTCAGTGACGGAGATTAGCTATACTGACATAAATTGTCTAGTGACTGGGGTTGACTATACCAACATAGTCATTTATACTACCATAGTGCCATGTATATGGAGTGTGACCATAGACAGGGTGTGGATTGGTAATGGGATTTATTGAACACTTAATAGATGGCAACTATAAGTAACTATACCCCTCTTGCTTACTCACACACACTACAATTCACTGCTCTGAAAAAAAAAACTCTGTGGCCCTTAGTCTGCAACTGAACTATACTGACCAAGTGACTGCCATTTGTCAGTGAAGTTAGTGCCAAGTTTTGCAGATAGAGGGTGTCGCGTGGTCAACACAACGGATTCCCACAGCCATTAATCTCAGTTTTCTAGACCAGACTACAATTCACTACAACATGCATCATGTCTTCTCGGTCTGCTGTGTCTTCACAGGTTGCCTGGCAATGGCCTCCAATGCCATAGATCCCTCAACTTCCAAGTTCATAGTTTCATGTCCTTGCTAGCTGTCACCTATCTCACTGCAGCACCTGAGATGGCTTCCAACTGCAAAACCCCAACTTGATTCCATTCCACTGAGAGAACTCGGATGGTTGAGTGATATAGCCTCAGAACAGCCCAAACGGAAAATGCTGTTCCTCTGTTGATGTGGGTGGCATGGTATCATGTATTCCATTGCAGTGGCACTGTCCGCCTGGTGCCAGGCTGCATGGCAACACCACTTCCTGCAGCTCTCCTATTGATGCACGATGTCACCGCAGACATGAGGTGTTCCTCTATTGGGTGTGTAATCACGACACTGATAACTTGTTTACTGTGCTATAACCTAGTAATGGCTCTCTACATCCTATGATAGAAGTGCTACTGATTGGGTATAGATTAAGAAACTGAAAAAGTGGCCAAGGTCCACAATGTTTGTACAGCCACAGATATGCTGAGTCGCATATACTGGATTGTACTGATACTTGCTGTCTAGTGACTGGGGTTGGCTGTGATAATGCAGTCAGTTATACTGACAGTAATTGAGGTTAGCAATAGTAACATAGTCAGTTACATTGACATGGACTGTCCAGTAACAGAGGTTAGCTATGCTGACAGTCACTTCTACTGGCAAAGGTTGTCTAGTGATTGAAGTTAGCTCTTTTTAACAGACCTGACAGAGTGAAGTGCATCCAACCCTTTCACCTGAGGATGGAAATAGATCCAGTTTCCAAAGCACTGTGTTCTTTAGAATACCAGATGATGGACATAATCCAGACAATAATCCTGAGAACCAACATGTTTCCAACTTCAGATTTGTCACAGGTTCTTGTGCTCAGGACATTCTATCTGATTCTGATTTATAAAATAAAATAAATGGTGAAGTCTAGAACCACAGATAGTATATGTCTTTCAGCTGTCTGGACAGAGAATGGCTGAACAAACAGTTCTCTCAACACTGAATTTAAAGGTGAGGACTAGTGGAATGGCCTCCACAACACTGTGACCTTATTTAACTTTTTACCCTGTGGGAGAGAATCAGGGACAAGAAATGAATATAAAGCGTATTCATTATAGAGATAGAATTTTATTGCATTCATGGAACTTTACACACTGCTGTCGCAGTCTCGTTCCAGCAGTGGGTGGAGAACTGCGCACAGTTCAGTTGATGTTCAACACAACTTATGCTATGGTTTTAGATTAAAAAAAAAAGTTACTGATGCTGAAGAGTGGTAGAAATGGTGTTCAAATGTTCAACAGGAACATGGCGCAATTTTCCTCCACACAGTGCTTCAAGTCCATGTTAGTCTATATTATAATGTGTATTACTGAGGAACGTGCTCCGTACTCCCCAACATTTCTAACAGATGGCTAAAATCTATGAATTATATGTACTGCTACATACACAGAAATGTTTAAAAAATAAACTGAAGAACACAAGTCATCGTCAGGAATATGTAACAATATGTACATTTAGAATAACATTTGTCTCCTGCCCCAACGAACCAGAGTGTGCCGCAGCACAGCTTCTCAATAAGTATTACTAATCGCAGTTTCTGTTCACTAGGAATTGCTGGTTACAATGTTTAATTACATCGGATTTGCACATTTCCCCTCGTCCCAAAGTAAGATCAGTTAAAATAAGAGCTGGAGGAAAGGAATGGTCCATTCCACAGCAGTGGGAGAGCCCTCAAAAGTAATGATCAACACCAACTGCATGGTTCCATCGTAAGGTTTATAGCCCGAAAATATGTTTTATCTGTAAACAGTATATTTAAAACGATCCATTCCTGGAAAAGACCGCAGTCTGTCAGATGTCATGCTGGTGGTTTAGAAAACAAATCTGACAGTTGTTCATCCCCCCCATAAAGGCATTTTGGTTTGTTTCTGAACTCAAATGGCATGTGAAATGTTCTCTACTGTGTTAACGTGAGCAACCGTTCACTCCCCACCCTAAAAGAGCTGCATCCTTCTCAGTCACACCACACACCATCTTGCTTTGAGCAGTCTCCAGTTTCTGAAACCAACTACCAGATTGGTCGTTTTGAGCCCATCCATCGTTAGCCACTGGCCCCAGGTTCCCTAGGGAATCTCCAGCGTGCTCTGACGCAACAGACGGGCGTGCCAGCCTTACTGACAAGACAAGAAACGGACTCAATGTAGAGGAGATGAAACCATTACACACTACTCTGACTATGCTACACTAATACATCTTGCTGCTAGGTGACAACTATTCAAAATTGAGCACCTGACGTCACTTTTTCCGTCCTTTGAGTGTGGGTTATGTACATTCCAATGTGTTGTCCTGGCAGTGTACGTGATTAGAATAAGTCGCGATGTTTATATACACAACAATACGCATTAAAAACGATGTCTGGGACTGATATTAGTGCCACTAAGTAACCGTTCTCACTCAAATGCACACATACACTCACACAATGCACAAACTAATGCTATGACTAGGGATGGGACATTTTGATTGGTGCACACTCAAGACACGGAGAGAGCTGCTGCCTACACGCTGAGCAATTCACAGATTTGTAAAGTTTCTGTTTCTCTCAAAGAGGTGGAGGTTTGCGTTCACTATGCTCTCTCGCTCCACCTCCACACAAAACACCATACCACTTCTCGTCCATTCTATTAGGCTGCTTACAGATTAATAAAAAACATTCTTATAGAATTGATAGTTGAAATGTCACACTACAGCGCATGGTGCAATGGAAGATAATTTTGTAAAGTAGGGATTGTCTACAACACTTGAGAACATACACATGGGGAAAAGGCCCAGGCCTGGGATCGTTGATCAATTTCACTTCATTTGTCTGATCTGTCTCTTCTCAGTGACAGGGCCGGCGCAGGCTGTGCCGTAGGTAGAGTACGCAAGCCTTGCCGCAGTCCAAGATGAGGTTGTAAAGCTGACCCTCTACTCCCGGCACTGCTAGCAGCAGGGGGAGTGGGGATGACACGGAGAAATTACCGATGTTAAGAGTTTCCCATTGTCAAACAGCGCTGTTCGGAAAGCGTGGCGGAGGGAGCGGGGGTGGGGGCCTGACCGCTGGTACGAGCTCTCGTGAAGAGCGCTCGGAGGCAGCTGAAATGAGAGAAACGACGTCACAAGCTTGCCTCCCTGGGCAGGCAGAGGGAGGACAGTGACAGACAGACAAGCACAACAACAAACACTACAACATGCAGGCCGGGCTCAGGAAAGGATTGCGGCACGTTCTCTCATCGTATCTTCACAATAATTTAATTGATTATTTCTTGTTCTCAAGCAAGTGCACAGTGCAAAATATTTTATCTGATGGCTGTACCACTCTGTACAGTGCTAGGCAGGTGTTGTGTATCACCAGTGTCCTAGAAATTAGTCTGAAAATCTATATATAAATCTTGCTTGTGCTTCAGAGTGCATGGTGTGTTGAGAAATGAACACACCCATACCTGGTACCGTGGCATATGCAGAGTGGCGCCTGGGATTGTATTTACTCATAAACGTCCTTCTTTCAAACGGGCTCGGCACTGGGTACAAAAAGATTTTAAAAAAATATTTTGATGACATGGATCATAACAGCAATCAAAAAATCCCTCCTTCCAGACAAAGATCTTGACCGTTACATACACTTCAGTTCAGCAAGGGAGGAGAGGAAAAGTGGGAGAACTAGGGGGGCGTCATGCAAATTGGGTTTACACAACAAGAAACTCAGTAAAATGTATTACTTTAATTTCAGCAAAAATACATGAGTACAAGAAAATAAACTGAACCAAGTGACTGGAAAGATGAGACTGACAACTCTTGCAGCACACAGTACTGCCAGGCTCTTAAATGTCACTTCCATGCTTTCACATTCTTAAAAAAATATAAACAAAACTTAACACAACATTACACAATTCTTGCATGCAAGTCGATGTATGTTGGCTGCGAGCTACAACACACGCAGGTGTGTAAGCGGCTACAGAATGCTGCTAGCTCCCTACATCTTGTAGTGCCTTTTCATCACTTTGTATACATAAGCTACTTGAGAAGCGGCCCATAATGTTTCATATAAGCTTATCAAAAGACAAATCATAAATTTGCATAAGTTCATTTTTCAAAATATCCATGCAAAAATCTGCAGGATGGACTTTTTCTGATGACTGCCTGCCAAATACTGCACATGCACTAGTCTAGGTTTGCTGCGGGGTGACTGCAACTCAACAAACCGAAGAGAGGTGTTGTGGTGGTGCTGGTAAGAACACACACATATTTGGCAGTGAGGTGTTCGTATTATTACTTTAACTGTTTGATATGTGTTTTGTGTCTGGAATATCTGAAACCCAGCAAGGTAGACACCAAAGTAAAACTAGAAAATGGGGCGAGGTGCTTACATGAGTCGGGGTGTGGCTTTTCCTCGGCCACCATTAGCGCTGCACGCTCTGCCGGGGGCATGCGCTGCTCTAACGCATTCACACAGTTTAGCATGCTCCTGGAAAAGAGTCAGCATACCTGGTTTGGGTGAGCTATGCAACAATAACACGGTGAGGGGAGAGGCCCATCCCCAGCATCATACAACTCACACCAATAGTAATCATCATCTTTCCTTTTTTATTTGTCCTGAAGAAGTATTAGAAAACTATACTGGACATACTTGGATGGAACCCAAGGTAAATCAGATAGTTTTCCGGAGACCGACAACACCCAGCGTTACCTGCCAGCTCAAAAGAACAATTACAACCTAATATCTTCTTGCTAAAGCTTCTGATCAGATTCCACCATACCACTCACGTCTGTCTCTTTGCTCACTGATGTCTCCTCCATACTCCTGAAAGCGAACACACTTCAATTAAGGTTCCTCCTGCGTCTCTCGCATAACGATGTCTTCTGCTAAAGGAGGCAAGCCTCAAAGCAGGTTCCCGATTCAAGTATAAAATCTGTCTGCATCCCACGCTGCAATGCGCTGAATGTGTGCAGACTTCAGAAAGGGGATTAGAACGCTCTTGTCATGCTGTGCACGGTGGCGCGTAGTGGGTGTGTCGGCTGGCCTGAAGACTGTCATAGTGCAACGGGCAGCCAGCTTTCCCCATGCATAAGTTTCTCAAGCGATACAATATGTGTGCCAACAGATTTTACATCCAACCGGAATCCTGCCTTCAGGCAAGTTGAGGTGGAGCGACAAGAACATGTTATATCCAATAGAAAGTATCTTTGTGTTCAGGGAGTTGGGTAAGAAAACATTTTAAAAAGATCTGTAGACAGGCTCTGTAAAAGAAATCTGCTTGAATGAAACCATCTTAACTCCGACAATTCTCAGAAAACTTAGTGACTTTCACTACTGGTCTGTGGAGTTGTGTCGCTGACCAACACACAACACAGAACACAAGCATGCTGCCACAACACAACTCCACACTACATTTGCTGAGAGGAACCCAAACATAAGAAACATAAATGAAGGTTTTCCTTTCCTCATCCATCCTTAAATTCTGTATCGTGTCACTATTCATATCTTCCTTTTATTAGTGTTACAATTTGTGAACATCTGCAATCTCATTTAGTAACGGTTAAAGGCATCTAAAGAGAAATAAATGGTGCTTTTGTATCTGCTGCTGTAGATGTGTGATACAAGTTTAATCCAAACTAATAAATTCCAGACAAAATATATTTACGTGTTTATACAGAAGCATTTGGTGTTATGGCTGTGACAGAAGTTTCACTTCCAAATCTGGTCCACCACAGACACAAATGAAACAGGGACAAATACTCAAGAAGGGAAGAAACGAAACAAACGTGGGAGATTCTAAGAGCTGGAAAGCATGCATACCCATTCAAAGCTTTGCCACTAGCAGGGACTAGGGAAGAAGAGAGAGGTACTGAAATGAAAAGATAGAAGAGAGCATGCAAGGTTGAGCAACATGCAGCAAGAGTCGAGCTACTCACCCATACAACCTACTGTCGCGCAGACTGCCCCTTGAACCACAGTAAAGAGAGAAGTAGATTAACAACATAGTACATCTTGTATAGAGATAGCTTTTCTGTCTGAGATATCTCTATTGTGGGGCACACAATTGTGTTGAGATATTTATACTGTAAAGCACACAACTGTGTTGAGATATCTCTACTGTGAGGTACAAAAACGTGTTGAGGTATCTCTATTGTGAGCCACACAATTTTGTCAAGATCTCTACTATAGGCACACAACTGTGTTTGAGATATCTCTACTGTGAGGCACACAACTGCAGAGCCTAAAACTGTGTTGAGATATCTTTACTGCAGGGTATGCAACTATATTGAGATATCTTAAACATGGTACACATCTAATGGGGGCGACTCTGTTTAAAGATATCTCTATTGTAAAGTATTGCACCTCTGCCAGATACATAGAACTGGTGTGGGACATCTATATTATTTAAAATCATATCCAACCAAAGTTGAAATAACCAATATATATAAGCAAATATAAAGGAAGTTAACTCTGCATTGATATCAGGCATGTGCAGTCCTAAGTTGCATATTATTTGGCAGACAGGAAAGTGTCCTTTAGAAGCACGTAGAGCATTTTAATAAAATACCATGTAACTTGTTCAGATAATGTGAAAGGTTAGAATAAGATAAAAAATGTCATGTGAAAGATTTATGAACAGACGAGTTTTGAAGTTTCTACAGCAGTAAAAATTGAGAATGTGTTCTCTTTCAGCTATGATACAGTACCTTTTGGGTTGTTAGCAACATTTTGGAGGATGGCTTATGTGCAAGTTATGTAGGTGGTAGGAAGAAGTGGGTCACACAGGCCACAGTTCTGCTGCCCTTCAAAAGGAAAGTTATTTCTGAAGGATACAAAGATACTGTGTTATGTCATACATATGTATGCTCTGGCTGGACTGCAAAGCATCATATCTATACTGATTTCATAACATGTGATGATCAAATGAAGGAAGCTGAAATGGGTCAGGCATGTAGCAAGCATGGGAAAGACATAGTTTGTAGGAAAACATGAACCACATGGGAAGTCCTAGATATAGGTGGAAGGACTGTATTACAATGGATCTTAAAAAGGAATGGGGTAGGAAGTTATGGACTAGTTACATGTGGCTCAAGGCAGAATAATGGGTTGTGAACATTGATATAAACCTTTGTGTTCCTTAAAAAACATGGAGATTGTTGGCTAACTGAGCTGACTAACTGACTTAGCTTCTCAAGCACTGCTGCATTGAATGAGGTAGTTATAGTTAGTTTGTTAGGCAAGTATTACATTTTTGTCTTGTTTCCCACAGCACAACCAACACATGTAACTCTCATTCTTGTACATTTGGTAAGACAAGCTTGTTAAAAGCAGAGGAGCTAATACTCTGAGGCTGAGTTAAATGGTGACTCACAGCTGTGAAGCCAAGAACTTTCTTCAGCCTTTTAATTTCTCAATCACATAAATGTCTACAAAAGCCTATGTGTTTGTAAGTATCTTTTCTTGGTGTATGAACTAAAAACCATGTCAAAGAACTTAATCATGTATATATATAGATAATAATCTCCGTGTGCACAGTGTATATAATAAAATAAGTCCTCGATTCAGAATATAATAAAATTTTCTGTTGATCTGGCTAGTATGAGACATTCTACGGCACAGTAACAGACAGTGGCAGTGTAAATACATATGTGTAGTTTGTGGTGATTTTTCATATGTAGGTCTTTTTCTTAATTTGCTTAGTGGGGGGTGGAGTCCAGCTGGGTCCACTTGGTATGGTGGCCACTGACTGGCCTATTGTACCTGCCCCGGGTGATTATGATGATGGAGAATTTTGTGAAATAAAGATTGGCAAGGGAAACCGAAGTACTTGGAGAAAACCCACCCCAGCACCACTTTGTCCACCACAAATCCCGACCTGACCAGGGATTGAACCCGGGCTGACACGGTGGGAAGCCAGCAACTAACCACTTAAGCTATGGCGTGACCTCATATGTAGGTTGCTGTTTTACAGTACAGAATCCAGATGTAGCATCATGAAATATCTGGGTTATCACATGCCAATACATGACACAGAGACTATGTGCTTGCATAAGTTCCTGGGAGAACTCAGAAGGTGGGATAATGCACACTGAGAGACACAAGACAGTGGTGCACACAATATGTTGCACTGAGGCTCACAATAAGTCCATGTGAGACATTTACTACTGGCTGTACAGTTATGTTCAAAATTGTTTTGGTGTGCCACAACTCAAAGTACATGGACTGTAATAGCTCAGTTGGTATAGTGACAGGCTATGGGCAAGAGATTTTCCTCTCCTCCGCAGCATCCAGACTGGCTCTGAGGCCCACCCAGCCTCCTATCCAGTTTGGTACCAGGAGCTTTCCCACAGGGGTGAAGCGGCTGAGGTGTGAAGCTGACCACTGACCTCCATTTAGTGTTGAGGTCAAGAACGTTACAGATATATCTCCATTCCCCAATACATCTTTATGGTATGATGCTTAATTAAGTATGGGGACAACTTAACATTTTTTTACAGCTCAAAATATGGCACAAAACATAGTCAGCAGTCACATTTACTATATAACCTACAAAGTACTGTGGTGTTCATAGCGGTCATGGCATGATTTGAGATATTATTCTGGGATTGTCTTGAAGAGACCAAGAAAGATAATAAATAGCATCAGCCAAGATAGTCAGTCTCTGTGCTCAGATCTGAAGTGGAGCTCCCAAACACAAAGCAGTAGGGCTCCTGACTCAATTGCAGCATCTGGTTCATGCCCAGATTGTGACCAGCCCTGTCACATAGTTTGTAAAGTATTATTCTGTGGTGTTCGTGTTTTTAGGGATATACTGCATGAACACAACTTTCTCTTTGAACAAGACAACGATTTCACCTACTGAAGACTGTTCAGTTGTATGATACACTTCAGAAAATCTGAAGTTCATAATGTCAAATACTTATCTAAGCCTGAGAGATCTATCATAGCTGGAAACCTCTTAAATGTGCAGATCTTTGTTTCTGCAGAGTTTAGAATACATAAAAACCGACTGCACACTTCTATTTGAGGAAAAGGAGGAATAGCCTGTTTCCTTGTACTTTTTCTATGGAAATTGAAGTGGCATGCTTGTATCTTATTAATTTATTTTTATTTATAGTTCATTTAACAACACTGTCACTGAGGACGTTAGTGTAGCAATAACACTCTAGACTCAGATTTGTGAGACATTCAGTTCAAGTGTTGGCTGGGACACAGGCTATCCTGACTGAGGTGTTTCATCATTTTTCTGACCTTATAGGCAAATTGTGGGATAGTAGCTCAATTAGGACATTCATCAATCATCCTACCAACAACATAAAACAAAACAGAGGCAATGTGAGTAGCTCAGAGTACACAGGGCCAGTGGTTACTGGAAAAGAAGTGGAAGAAGCGGTAATGGCCTGACTTGAGGTGCTATGTGCCTAGAAAGATGAGAAAAGCCATTACAAATTGCACTCTGTCATGCCAAATTATCCTAACTCATGAACATGAAGACGGCCAGATGGGCCTTGTCACGTTTACTTGCTATGAGTTCAAACGAAATTGTGCATGGAATCCGACACTAATCACTCACTTTTTGTGTACGAAAAGCCACACAGATAACGTACTATATTCACCGAACTTCATCTCTATGGTAGATGATAATTCTTCTGTGTTGGGTGGTGGCTACAGCGATACAGAATGCACCCAACATGGAACAAGAACTAAATACAACACGAACTCCAATGGTGATTCTTTCTCTGATCTGCTCCTTTCAGCTTCCCTCCACTTCACCTCTGTTCCCTCACAATCATCATTTCTCCCATTCACCCTGCCCTTAAACGGTGGTCATTTAAAGAATCAATATTCATTACTCTCACTGGGCCACTTAGAATCCAGTCCTAGTCTCCCTTCTCCTTATACCCGTACTATTTCTCCCATGTTCAGCTTGTCTGTCTAACCTCAAGACACTGCAGCAACTTCCTCCAAAACATTGGTAATGATCTGCCATATTACATGATGTCACATCCCAGAAGACAAGATACAGTTGTGTCATCATCAGATTACTCTGCATCTGACAAATGTGGCAATGACTAGCTCTTTATACAAGAGCACAGTAATGTATTCTTCTCTTTGGATTTGTATGAAGACCTACACATGAAATTGTGAGGTGCTGTAATGGTACAGTGTTTGATATCAGAATCACAGGAGAAGCTGGAGGGGGGCTGATCAGTCAGCCAGATTCTTAGACTCTGATGCTGACACAGTAAACTGTTGGTAAGGTTCTTGTAACCATACAATTTTTACCCATATAAGCGATCATGAAATGTGCGCATAGTGCAACAATTCTGACCCGTTGTCCCCCCTTTCTCCAAAACTTTTTAACATGAATTCAATATACTTATATAATACATTTTTAATATATCCTTGACATTTTATACATATATTTAATTTCAATACTTATATTTAACTCGAGGCACAATTCTGTTACAAAGTATGACAGGTTGTACCAAATACGGATCCATATTAGGAATTCAATGACCCTAGATGTATTCTTGCATCACTGCCTGATGATGGTCCTGTGAGACCGAAACATGTAGCAGGAAATAAATATTAAATTGCAAAATACTGATTATATATCACTCTGTTGTGGCAATAGCTAACCTAACCATATATTTTTGGGACGTGCAATAGGATGCACGCTATGAAGATGATTACTGAACATGTCCTGAGTTTATTCATGCAAAGAGTTGAACAGATGGAGCGATCTTAATAGACGTTCTGCAGGGATGAAAACACAGTTACAGAAACTATTAAATCACATAATTATGTGATACATTACCTCTCACAAATCATTCAATGCAACATTTATGCTTTGGAACTTCTGTGCATTTTCTGAAGAATTTGCCTTTCTACTGATCAGTTACCTTGGACACTTGACAACTTAACAAGGCTCCTTACTTGTATATGCTTACCTTCCTGCTGTACCTTATAGGGTTCATGTAAATGTATGACTACTGGTCGTGTGAGTAGTTATGTTGGGGACACACATGACAACACGGACAATACCATGCACAATAACCTGAGGATTAAGCGGAGGAAAACTAAACATGATTTTGGAAGCATACTTACTGCAATACAGCTGTTATTACGGTTACTATCAGAACAACAGAAAAGGAAGCAAACCAAGTTCCATTTGACACATGGTCCCTGGTCTAGCATTACCATAGATCGAGGCTCAACTCTGTATACGATATAAATAATCAGCGGTGGAGCCACTTACCTGCCATTCCCATGCCTGAACAATGCAAGTATTTCCTCAAATGTCTTGTTTTTCGTCTCGGGAACCTTCTTGTATGTGAAGATCCAGAAGACAGCAAGAAATGCACTGAATGGAAGGAATGTGTAGTTCTCCAGTGAATTCTGTAACCATACAAGATGCATATTTCAGCTGATTCCCGAGAGTGGCATAGACTTTGCTCTTCTCGCCAGTGTCCAGACTGGCTCTGGGCCCTATGCAGTGGGTACCAGAAACATGTGGGGTAAAGTGGCTGTGGCATAAAGCTGATCAAACACCTCTATCTACTGCCATTGCTATGAATGTGTGGAGATGTACCTCCACACTCATATGTCATCATGTCATAGTGCTTAATTGAGCACAGGGACAACTTTACCTTTTACTTTTATAGCTGATATGGTAAATTAACCCTTTCATTGTTAGAATACCACTGTGCATTAGCCAGCATTCACCCAAGTGGCAGCATCTGCACATCCCTACACCATCTTACCTCTGCTTGTTAAAATATACTACTTGGCTTGTTTATGTTGTTACCGTGATCAGTTGTGGACATTAAATTGCATCTTTACTGTTTGCGTCATGTTGTGTATTACTATATAGTATTATTATATGACAGTCGGCACAACAAATGAATAATAAACAAATCATGTATGATTATATTAATATTTTTATTTGTGCATTTTGCTATATGTTTCAATCAAACTGTATCATCATCAAGAAAATATTCATGAAAAGTACTACTTGTATTAAATTGTACTGCTAATTTGGATCTACTTTAGCGGTCATAAATATAAATGTACAAATAAACAAATATTAATATAGTAACACATGAACTGTTTATTATGACTTTGTTGTGTTGATGGTTGTATAATACTATATTAAACTGCATACAGACATGGAAGGATGCAAAAAGTTATAGGGCAGTGAATGCCAGGTGTAAACATTTAAAGCTAGATACAGAATTACTGAATTTCCTGAATTTCTCTCTTGGGGTTTCATTGGTTGGGCATGTAGATATAGTGATGCAATGGCAGGCGCTGTGATTTCTTTCAGTGGCACTTTGCCCAACACTGATTCTGTGCCTGCTTCAGACATTTGAAACCTTTCCTTTATATACTATTATTTCCTTATCGGGGTAATTTGTTTTACTCTTCAATATGTTGTAATGATTATTCTGCCTGCTGAATGCCTGGGAGGCAGCTGGTTGGAATCTGGTCTTGGAAATCAGCTTCATAATGAGTCTTCCTGCAGATGACCTGAAGTAAGTCCTTTAGAACAAGCAGCAGCACCTTCTTTCCATATTTTTTGTACTTCATAATTAAAAAGCAGATCTTGTGTTAGTCTGAATGTGTCATATATAGGGCCCATGAATTTTATGGAGAGTAATTTAAGTAGTAGTAATAATAATAACAACAACAACAAAAACAACAATAATAGTGACATACACTTGAATAGAACTGTGTGGAAACATACATACAAATAACAATAACACCACCACACCGATATTCATAGGCCTAAACAAATCAATACAAAAAGCAAGGATGTCGCAAAAAGAATATGGCGCAAGGAAGTATAAAGAGAGATGTTCTCAAGCTCAGCAATTTCTTTCATGTCTATTCCAATATTACGCTCCTGTCCACAAAGTATGTAACTGCAGATGTTACGAATGTTCAGTTAGTGCATTTTTGAATTAATGTATTTAAAGAATTATGCCCCCTTTTCAATATAAATAATAAATCTTTGCCATAATAAAATATCCTGGCAAACCAACTCCTTGGTCATCAACCACTACAATATGATCACCATTGCCTAGTAATATCAAACAACCTGTCCATTCAAATGATCCTCATTCTGTCATCTGAGTGTGCTGGTTATGTATATGTCCATCTACACCAATTTACAGAAAACTGGGTTTGAATTAGGCGATCAACTGCAGCTTGCATGCCACATAGAGCAAAACATATTCTGAAATCTCACACTTGCAAGTAAGGTAAATCTATGGAAGTATATAGAGACAGTGCAACACATTGCAAAGAATTTGAAAGGCGCATTTTCTTAATTTTGGTCCAGATGTGGAGACCGAGTGCTCCAGTTCCTTCCATGCCCTTCTCTGTCTGCTACACTTTCAAAAACCGTTTGAACCGTGTTAAATGTTAGTAATAAGTCCATGTTTGTTGGCTGCATAAACCATCATTTAATTTGTATTAATGACAACAGGAAGAAATAATATGAAACTGAACCACACAATTCAAATAAAGTGATGGAGAGTACCTTCATCGTTGGGAAGCCAATGCCAACAAGAAAGTTGGCCATCCAGTTGATGAGCACAGCGATGGACATGGCAGCAGGACGTGGACCCTGGGAAAACAGCTCGGCAGTGATCATCCATGGGATCGAGCCTGGACCCACAGCGAAGAAAACGACGAAGCTCAGCACTGACACGACTGACAAGTACGACATCCAGTCAATCATTTCCTGGACGTAACCAAAAAACTCCTATCAGGCGATGGTATGATGTTCTGCTTTCCCAAAATGCTGGAGGAGACAAGGTACTACAACCGAACAACATACAAAGTAAAGACTCCCCCTTCACCAAGCAGTAAACAAAAGAGGCAAGCAGGGTGCTATGTGTTCCTCTCCTCCAGACAATGTCAGGAAAGTTGTCGTGGACAAGAGAGGGAGGGCAAGAAAACAGGCAGTGAGGGTGGAAGCAAGGTAAATGACACCATGCAAACCCAAAAACTAGACAGTACATCAGAAGAAGGGAAATCATAAGCAAACCTTCTTTGAATTATTCAGAAAATAAGCAGAACTCTATTACGTAAAAAGAAAAAAGCAAAGTCATGGTAATACATGTCACTGATCCAGTGATGTCCCTCTTCTGCCATAAACTTTACAAATATACTGCCACCACATGATTGCATGCTGATCATTATATCTTTTATCTTTATAGTCTTTGACATCACGTCAAGTAGTTTGCATGTGGGAACAACAGATGGCAGGAGTTTTACAGTTTCCATATCAAAATGTCTTTTATATTTCACTTTTTAAATTTTTGCAAAAATTATAGCTGGTAGGAATGAGGGTGGAAGTAAAGAAAGTGTGAAATTGTTAATGTGGTTCTCTTGGAAACAAGAGCATAATGAAGTAACAGCATGGATATCCTTTGGATTTTAAATGGCTGAAGGAAACTTGCCATGACTTGGGATTACTGAGTTTCTGGACTTTGTCTATTGCCTAGCATTCTGAAAGAGCACAACTTTTCAGGAACTGGATATGTTTCTGTCTTCAGGAGAAAGGGTGGTGAAGCACCTACCCAATCAGGTCCAACAGAAAGAGTTAAGTGATTCAGATCATCCCTTGCTGGTGTCTCCCCACCTGATCAAATGCGGATGGAAACAGATCCAATTTCCAACATGTTCTGTTCTTTCAGAATACTATGGGATGGATAGAATCCAGAAACAGTAATCCCAAGAATAATAAACCATCAATAGAACCCTTTAAAATTCATTTGCCATGACTTGGTTTGAAACTCAAAAGGTATTAGCACACAAAGCTGCTTGCAGGGTGAATGCAACATAGAAAGACTCAATGAGCATGCAGGCATACCAACAAGGTGTGTTTGATGGCACGCATACCCTGTACAGAAACTGCAAAGAGAAACAACATGACTGCATTGTGGAAATATATACACACAGGAGGGCAATAACAAAAGCATCAGGAAAATCTTCACATGTCCCTTACACTACTATTTTTAAGTTAATTATTTAATAACACTGTCAGTACTGAGACTATAGAGTGTCGTTCTTACACTGTAATAGTTTACAAACACATATTAACACGATGTTGGCACAGTAAAATCCGCTCATACAATCAGAGGCATCAAAGCTGAGTTAAAAATCTACATTTCAGAGATTTTATCTGTCTCCACATCATGGCTAATGTGTGGAGTGATGATATAATCAAACACCCAGTTAATATTATGTAAATGTTTTATATTATTTGCATTTTTTTCTTTCTTTGATATGTGATAACTCTAGAGCATATTCATTAGGAATTTTATTTCTGGTGTTTTGTGCTCTTATGGATGACATGAGTTATTAGTTTCTATATACACAATATTTACAATTAATTTATTTTGCATTTTAATAATAATAAAGTCCAGAAAATTAAAAGACTGTTTCCTTTTTTTTTTACATGTAAGTTTTAAGAAATCAAAGTCCAGGAAGACCTCTGGAATGTTGATTGAATTATGTTTTTGTAATATCCATAAGAATTCTCCATAGGTCTAATACCGGAAAGGAATCTTACTATTTTTATATCAGATCAGGTTACCTAGTCATTCACCACATTAACCCTGACAAGGGAGAGAGGGTAGGTCTCTGAAATGTTGGTTTTTAGCCAAACCCTTGATGCAGGTGATCTTCAATGAAGATTTTGATCGAGTTATTTACTGTGAAACCCTGAAAAATGACATGACATAACATTGAATTGAACTAAATTGTTAGTAATAAAGACATGAATCAATCCAGTCATCTAATGTGCACTGATACATTCTCTATGTGTCTAGAGAACCGAAAATAGTTTTTCATCATGTAAAAAATTAATATTTTCAAGGTCTCACTACAGTTTTTGTGATCTGTTATCCAGTTCTTGGATGATGATGATGATGATGATGATGATATCTTACTATGTTCTGTTGCCAGTCCCTTTGCTCCAATCACAGAGGCTTCCAATCAGCCTACAGCAGCATAATGCCATACCCAAAAATTAAACTATGAATCACATATGAAATCTTGTCTCTTAGCATCTTCTAAGGCTCTCTGTACTTTTCTATGAATACTCTTTACAATGTATTTTTATTGATCTCTGCCATTAATATTGCTGTTTATATTTACTGAAAGGGCAAAAGCTTTGTCTACAGCAGCGAGTTTCAACTTCTTGAATCTTCAATTTGACTGGCATTTTCTTACAGAAGGAAGCGTTTCCACCACATAACTTCTATTTTTCTGTACATTTTAGCACTATATTAATATTTATCAGAAATTCTTATTTTTGAGACCTGATATCCTACCCAGCTGACCCTCAAGTTCCACCAGTAAGATTCAACCCACTGGTTGAGAAACACTGGCTCACTCACCCATCATCAGTAGTCTGTTTGGTAAGACAATAGATTACACTACACAAAAACTTATGTACACAGACATGTGGTTGAGAAGCTGAAAGAGGTAAGAGTGAGAATTTAATTATCATATGCTGGCAGCAATGCCGCTCAAAACAGCACAGACTTTGTGTAACAATTGTAATCCAAATTCATCCCATTACAGTTGCATTCACAAAAACATTAATGTGCAGCTGTCTGTCCAAAATGTGAGATTTCACGTTACGAGACAAGATGGTCAGATCATACTTGCAACTTATGCGTAATAATCGAGAAATAAAAAATGCACATCTGAATAACCCCAC
The DNA here is from genome assembly GCF_002891405.2 of Cryptotermes secundus. Taxonomy (NCBI): domain Eukaryota; kingdom Metazoa; phylum Arthropoda; class Insecta; order Blattodea; family Kalotermitidae; genus Cryptotermes; species Cryptotermes secundus. The sequence goes on from NW_019724744.1 coordinate 89,748, forward strand.
TGTCTGTCACTATGATCTTAACTACCTCTATGGACCTGAATCCTTGAGAAGCTAACAGACACTCCACTACTTAAGAAATTCCCAGCATTTTTGTGGAACCAGAAGTTTCATTACCACGTTCACAAGAACTCGCCATTGCTCTGTCCAGAGCCAGATGAATCCAGTCCACACTGTACCATCCTACTTCCATTTAATATTATTATCCCATCTATGCCTCAGTCTTCAAAGTAATCTCTTCCCTTCACATTTTTCTACCAAAACATTGTATACACTTCTCTTCCATGTGTGCTATATGCCCTGCCAACTCATCCTTCTCGATTTGATAATTCTTATAATATCTGGTGAGAAAGTTCCACAATATGCAATTTTCCCTTGTCTTCTGTTACTCCCCCCACCCCCTCTTAGGTTCAAATCTTCTCCTCAGCACAGTTCTCACACACCCTCAACCTTCCATTGTACATGATGTACATTGCAATAACTGTACACCAATGCAGTACATCAATGCGATGTGACTGGAGTACAGTATTGCATTCAGCAGAGTAAAGCATCAGTGCTGTAGGCAATGTTAAGAACACAAATGGCTACTAGATATAGGTCAGTGGTATAAACAAGGAAAGGATAAGAACTTACAAGAGAAAGCAAAATTTCTCTGGGGCAGGAGATGTTCCTTTTCACCTATAACGACTTCCTGCAGCAACAGCAGGCTACCTCCACCCCAAAGCATGTTATATGGAAGTTATCAAGCTATCATTAATTACCTCACACAAAGCACCAAGAAATCTCATGCTGAGTTTCAAGTCTGTGGTGACCAAACACATTGTGACTTGTGAATAACATGCCCTCTATATATTGTTTCAAGTGGGGGGGAGGGGAGCAGAAAATGTGATAGTTTATGATTATTAGGCTGAAACTACTGGAATGCCCAGTGGGAACTAAATGGGAAAATCTGACAATCCTGTGTTCAGTTATGGCTCCCACAGATAACCCCCAACTGATTCACCATAACACTTTATTGCCCTCAGAAGAAATTTTGAAATTATGATTTCACTGAATATACTAACTATGATCTGAAAGTTTCAGAAATGTAGCTGACAGAACAAGCAGAGTAATAATTGTCCAGAGGTACCGTTTTATGTCAAAGGTTGGCACTGTAATACCAACTAAAAATGGCCATTTATTGCTGTTATTTTGTCTTATCTCAGTTTCGTACTTGGTTTTTGCGAAAGTGACTTACTGACAATATGAGAGAGAGTTTCCTGCTTAAGAAGAGTTCTGTCTTCAGGGATATAATGCCATGTAGTCCAATGAAAATTAATTGACATTTCAGAGGTACGTCACTTAATCTTCAAAGTCAAAGAGTACACCAAGTGAGAAACCAAGGTAGCTCTGCTTTCTCGCTTGACTTATTGACCCTGAATATGGAGGTAACATTTTCTTCAAAATGTCCATTAATTTTCAATGGCCTACATAGTGTTATATCCCTGAAGACAGAACTCTTCACAGCCACAGTTGGGAGAAACTAAAATCCTTCAATGTCCTGTTTAGACTAATTATGCAGAGATAACATGTAGGTAGTTCAAACACTACCTGGAAATTTGACTGTTCCTCATACACAACAATGCAGTTTGATATAAGAAGTGTGCACAGTACCTACATCTCAATGATGAAGAGGTTATGCTGAAGAGAATAAGAACTCTGCATTCTGTACAAAGTAAGACCATTCACAGATATGATGAACAAATTAAAACATCTGCAGTCATCATAGTGATTTGGCTGTAGACAAAGTAATGATTTATTTCTAAGGGAATTTCTGTTTCATAAAATAGGGGATTAAAGACATGGGGAACAGCAGATGGTACAATGGGTACCTGCTACAAATTTAAAATTCATGAAGAGAAAAGCGAGACAAGACATAGTCTTTTATTGAAAGAGCAAATAGTTCATGATAGGTTTGAGAACTATAATGATAATTAAGTATTCATTTCCAGTGTCAGGTGAAGAGGTGGTGAGGCACCTACTTCAGCCTATTAGAAAAGGCAGATCCCAGTCATCAGATGAAACAGGTACAGTTTTTGAATAATTGTGTTGTGTGGAAGAGCAAAGTCTAGAAACTCAGAAACACCATCTGTTTCAGTGTGTCTCACTGATGTCATGTCAGACTGACATGAGTGTATCCTCAGTTCACAGTTCTGACAACCAGTGCAGTCTGTTTCCTGTGTTTGGTCACCCCATCTATACATACACAGAACATGCTTCTTCATACTACACAGACACCAACCGCACTAGGAATTGTAAACCCTTCATGTTATCCAAATACAACTTTTGTCAGACAGTCATAAGGGCTTTGTTACACAAAAGAAAATAACAATAAGAATAATGATGGGAGTGGGCCCAACTCATACATGTAGAGATCTATTCAAAAAGCTTGTCATACTAGCAATGCCATGTGTATATTTGCTCTCATTGATGACATTTGGTGTTAATAATTTGGATAAATTTCAAACCAGTAACTCTGTATATGTCATAGGTACCAGAAGGAATGACCACCTTTGTATACCTTCAACACATCTATCATCCTATCAGAGGGGTGTATTATTCAGGCATCAAGCTCTTTCATATTCTGCCATCAAATACCACAGTTTTAAAAAATGATAAAAAGCAATTTAGGTTTGTTTTACGAAATTATTTGCAAAGTAATGCATTTTACTCAACTGATGAATTTGTCGAGCATGTAAGTGGCTCAAAGAGTTAATAAATGATCTGTGTGCATGAATTACACATTGTTGAGACTTGCTTGTTGTAAGTGTAGTAGTATGTATGTCTGTTTTTGTTATGAATTTTAATATTTTATGACGTAACTGTTTGGATGATACGGCTTGCCAGTGTGTGTGGAATGGCAAGGTGTGATTTGACAGTGGTTTCTTCACGACCTATGTCTGCTGTCCTGACAACTTGAGCTATTCTGTCTTAGTCTTTATTTTATATTTTATTGGACCAAGGACGAATGATGTGTAGTCATCATGAATTTGTAATATGTGACATGTTTTATATCCAGCCTTAAGGGGAGATGATTGGATCCATGAGGTGAAAATAACTGTAAATGTCTCTAGAAATGGCAAAATCACTAGACCTTGAAACACCCTCAAATCAGGGGATGTAACAGACCTGCCACATCTCACATACAGTAAACCTTAGTCCTCTCTACTGAAATACTTTTATCAGTACTACCTACAGGCAACTCAAATTTCTTTCAGTAAAAAACCCCCATTTACTTTTTTGTTATAAGAAAATATTAAGTTGATGTAGAAAAATTAGTAGAAATTGGTGCTTTCCATTGTATGTCATGTACTACAGATGACAGGGAGACACATGGTACTGAATGACTACAGTACACAATCACAAAAACTTCATTCCATAAAACAATTAGTTTCATTACAAGTTTTGGTCACTAAATGATAATAATCAGCTGAAAAATCATACATGAATATATAAAACAATTTCAACATGATGTTCAACTGGTGACCAAAACACATAGCAGTACTGACTGTGTCTTATGGAACATAATCTGTATCACCATATCCTGCCAACTATTTGTACACGTAACAGATTACAATGCAACATTATAAAGTGGAGCCAAATGTTTGCTAGCGCCTGATAAATTACCACTCTGCCTATGGGGTCCCATTCTTGTATATCCAGAGGGCAGACCTTTCTACTCTTTTGGGGAGAGTATTGTAATATGGCGGAACTTTGGATAATCCAAACATGGCAATAAAATGAAGTTGACATATGTGTCAGTACAACACTATTACGTGTTGAGACAGGAACGGGAAGGGTTAAGACGTTATTTTCTCTGAACTCACAACTGAGCGATGTCGACATTATGTCCTCCAGCAAAGACTTACTAGTGTACTGATAACACCTTAAAACAACTATATGAAAAAAGTTACAAACTCTGTTCATAAGGAATAAAATAAATGACAGAATTCCATGACTGTAGTGTACGCGCATATGTGAACAATATAATGTCGCAGAAATCTGTGAGTGCTGGCTTCATTCCTCAGTGACACCATGCTACCACACAAATCCTTACCCAAATCTTTCTTACAAACCTTTATGAGAAATGAGATGGTGATAAAAATGGAGAAGATAAACATGCCCCCAAGGCCGTAGAGGTGAAGTGTCCGCCGCCCTGTACGATCCATGAGCGGGATGGACACCAGTGTCATTCCCACCATGATGGCTCCGATGCCAATGGTTGCAAACTTAGCACTCTCTTCTGTGAGCCCGGAGCTAATGAAGAGTAGTGTGGAGTAGTAGAACACCTGCAACAATTACAGCACTTGCTATCAGCATTGCCGGCACTTCACATTTCACTTCACATTTCACCTCACATTACATGTGTCTTCTGTAACCACCACCATAACTTCTAAGAGCAAATAAAACAGATGTCCAAAAAGTAGAGTAACACAGCTTTTTGTGAGAAGGAGTTTACTCATTCCCCATGTGGAGGCAAGTTAGAATATCTCCACTGTGCCCTACAAGTTGCAGAAGGCGATAAAAGGGGAACCCAGTGCCTGGGAGTATAACTGGGCCACGCTGTTACTGGAGAACATAAATACACGGACCTGGTCCTCCAGGTTGGGGGTTCAACACAGGGCTGACAGTATTACTGTGTAAAAAAAAAATTATTGTTGTAAAATCCAAAGAAGCAAAAACTTAATTCAATCTGGCGGAATCTTCTAAGGAGGGCTATGGCTCAGAAAGTGCTGTTTTGTCGGTGATGATGTTGACTTTTAATTGTACAGTTATGACATTAAATGAGAGACAATGCACATATTTGTATTATTTTTCAACATAATCACCCTGTCTATTAACGTATTCATTCTCTGAAAATGGTGCTGTTTTAATGGCCTGTATAAATGGAAATCAGAGCAGTGTCACATGCTGAAAAATAGCACAAATGTGGGCATTGTCTGTCATTTAATGTCATAGCAGTAAGATTAAAAGGATCCTCAAAAAAAATTGTGTTACATTACTTTTCAGGCCCCCTCATAAGAAAGCATAAAATTCCCAGTTATTAATATTTTCTCTTCCCCAGTTGGGTCAAAATACCCCCCACAAGCACACAAAATTTGAGAACACTCACAGCATTGATCCCCGAGAGTTGCTGTGAGAGCTGCATCACCACTCCAATGATGAGAGGCGATCGCAGTGTAGGTGAGCAGATAAGCTCCATCATGGATATGGTGGCTTCCGCTTGTTGTGCCCGCTCCTCTGCCCGCATCTCTTCAATGTCCTCCTCCACTTGGTTCGATGCGCGAAGTCTCCGCAATGCTGAAACACCCCACAGATGCAAACATTTTACTTTCCTGATGCAGCATGTGAAATGCCGATATTACCTATGCAAGCAGGGACAGCGCAGTCAGCATAGTGATTGGCTATGGGCTGGATGACTGAGGGGTCAAGAGTTATGACTGCTGTTGCAATACATGGACATCTGATACTGTTGGATATGAGGTTCTCACAGGAATGACTGTATGGAGTACTATCCTCTGGGCTACAATGCCATGTAATTCAGTTTTGGAGGAATGTACTAACTCCGTCTTTGCTTATTGCCAGCTTCTCAAGCACTACTTGCTTGGCTTACCTTTAAATCCTGTAGATGAAGGCAATATATTCCTCCAAAATATCAGTCAACTGCTGGACTACAAAGTGCTAACACATAAGGTGAGTAATCTTCATACACTGATGCTTCATGAGATCACAGTTTATTAACGTTACAGTCACATATGCATACGCACATTTACATAGCATAGCTTAGGGGAAAACAGTGCTGGAGTATACACATTTTTAAATAAATTGCCCAATTTACATGATAGATGCAGCCTGAAGGGTGAGCACATAATTCAAAATTTTTGTTACTCCTTTGGTTTCACTGCCATTGACCTTTATTTGCCATATTTAAATACTCTTTTATTATGGCGCCTAAAGCTGGGTTTAAACTTGGCGGTAATGAAATTTATATGGTAAACTTGGCCTTCAGAAGCAGCAGGTGCCGGCACACATGTGTGACACACAGACAATAAAGATAAATTTTCTATGTAATTCAGTTCATTTGACTACCAATCATTTTAGCATTTTCAAACCAAAATTCTTTCATTTTAGACAAATAATTTAATTATTTTTTAGTCCTCATTAAAAAATGAAATTAAGAAAATTAATATGAACTCACATGAATGCAAATATCATGTAAACTGAGGGATACCTCTGTATTTTTCATCATTTCACAGAATTCAGTGACATGTATGTTTACCTGTTGCAGATATAAATTTATTAAAGGTTCCATCTTCTGGGACACAACAACATATAGTCTGCTGAAAGCCAACTGATATTTGTGAGGGACATGTTGCTTCCATTTTCAGGGTTGCAAATAAGCCAAGTAAGAAACGAACATAAAGCAGGTGGCAAGCAGAGCATGTAGTCTTGTTTAACCTTTATGAGCCGAAAGACACCGTATAGGGACCTTTAAAGTAAAGCCGAGTGGCCGAAAGACACCTTATGGTGACTCGCAGTCCACGCATGCGCACAGTGTTTTAAAATCTAATTTTAAGATAAAAATTCTTGTTCTACTTGCATTATTTTTGGACACCAGCTTTATAAGTAGACTGTCTTCCCTTCTGCGTCATCTAACTGAATGTTGCCTTCATGTGGAACTGTTGGAAACATCCGGAAATGCAGAGTCCAACATCACACTTCATGCATTTTGTCCGGATGTAACTTCGTTTCCTATGCGAAGAGCACACATGACATCTCAATCTTGAAGTAGAGGAAGTCGGCCAGTGATGCCAAGAGGCCTCCTCTAATCGGGATATCGCCGATGACACAGCAGGAGGTCAACCCATGGACCGTTGAGGGTGAGGTGGACCCCTTGCAGCATGTTCCAGCATATTGCGCACAAGGGCGAGACTAAATTCTCTGTGTGACAATTTCGTGCCACAGGATAACAGGATGAAACTGTTCAGAATTGTCATATCCAGGAAATGGAAAAATAGTTTATTTGTCCATTTCCAGGTCCGATGACTGATGCTATAACTGTTTGCCATTCTGTCCGCTTTGTCAACATAACCCATGTGCATGTTGTAGTTGGCAACAATTGCTGGCTTGATGGCATTTCCATGCTCATCACAGAAACTGCCTTCTGCTGGAGGACAGTGCATGTTTGTCAGTATGTAAACGTCACGTTTGTCCTTCCAAACTATTGCTGTCAAGTTCTGTCTCACCCTAACACAAATGTCACCTTACTTCAGTCAAAATTGTCTTCGTCGAAAATCATCAGGCAAGCCCTTCCGATTAGGTCTGACTGTCCCACAGCACGTTATGTCCTTTGTCATCAGTTCCTCAAACAAGTCTGGTGACGAAAAGAAATCGTCCATGTACAGTTTGTGACCTACGCCCTCAATATGTCTGCATAGGTCCCTAACTGTAGCATGTGTCGCTGTCACGTCTTGGTCGGCACGTGTCCTGTCTTTTCCTAGATAAACCTTCATGTCATAAGTATACCCAGCGGCATCACAAATTTTGAAGATTTTGATTCCGAAACGTTTGTGTTTCTTAGGAATGTACTGCCTAAAAACCACCCTCCCTTTGAATTTAACAATTATCTCGTCTATGGCCAAATGTTCGGAAGGGTTATAATATTTTTCATATGTGTCATTGAGAGTGTCGAAGATGGTCCGAATTTTCCATAGTTGGTCATAACTGTCGGCATTCCTGTCAGTTTCTGTATTGTTGTCTGCAAAATGAAGAAAATGAAGAATGTGTAGAAAACGGTTGCGTTTCATTGTGTTAGAGTAGAAAGGCATGGAAAATTGTTCTGCAATCGACCAGTAGTCCTTTAGTCAGTCTCTAATGTCATGTCCCATTTCAATGATTATTCCTAGAAACAGAAACATCTCGGAATTGGTCACGTCAGGCCACGGAGAAGGTCCGTCTTGAAGTTTGTCTAGGTACTGGTGGTAGCACCTGTTCGTCTTTTCCACCAGCAGACGGATAATCCCTGCGAAGTAGAGCATGAAAACGCAGAAAGGGGTGGAATCCTTATTTACGTGTGGAGCTTCATTGATACTTAACCACACAGCTCCACTGGAATAATTATTCGCACGCCTCCTGCCATGCTGGTGTGGTGGTCCCCAGGTTGCCGGTGAAGATGATGGGTCTTCATCAGCTTCAATTTCTGAATCTCTTTCTTCCTCGCCGCTCTCTGTGGTTTCTGTGGCACAGTCTGAATCGGTGTCATTTAGCAGCTGGTTCTCAATTTCATCTTCTTCCAAGTGAAACGAGGCCAGGGTGGAAGTTCTTTTCACTTCACAATGCACTACGCTTGGAAGTTCTGGCAGTACTGTTTATACAGTTCGTAGAACAGTATCCTTGTGGCTCCTCTCAGATATAAACAGTCTGAGAGTGTCAAGGACAGAATACGATAGTTTTTCCTCCAGACTTGTGTATACAAAGAGGGTCCAGTACTTGGAATGTGTTTTATAAACAGAAGCTCCCAACCTACTTGCAGATAAGATGGTACAAGAGTACGAATGATGTCAGCAGCAGGCATTTGTACAGCAGAAACGTTTTGTGCAGAAACTGTATGCATATTTGTGGACACGTTCGAAATTGAGGGAATTTTTTTTTTAGAATCAGTGTAACAATTTTTACAGATTCTAAAACCTGTAAATTAGAATATCTGATTCTATATTCTTTCTAGATAATAGCAGCGTTTATTTCGTTCGTTTATCACAAAAATTGCAGAAATCACAGCATTTTCAGTAACATGATTACAATTTTTGTTACTCTACAATGGCGGGCATTTGAATTAACTCCAGCCCGCGGCCATTACCGGAACTTAAATGGCCCGTCTCTTAAAGGTTAAAGTCAACCAACGTTTTGGAGCAATATTTTTCTCTCCAAGTGTCAGGTTATTTTAAACAAACTACAAGTATATGGTCTTACATCCCAGAAGACAGAACTCTTCTTAACCTCCTGTGGGAATCTCAAATCCTAAATGAAAAATTTAAGTTCAGATGGGCTGTGTCATTTACCTCTCCTGGCCTCCTCTTCCCACTGTCTGGTTATGAGCAAATAGCGTGGGGACTCCGGGCACCAAGGCAACAGCACAAGCTGTAGGATGGGGGGACACACTGCAAGACCTGCACACACAGACATATTCCCTCCATCATTATAGTTACAGTGTATAACAGAGTTCAAATGCTGTGTCCAAAACATCTTTGAGCGATCATCATCACTAGATAAAGACACAGATTGTTATGTCATCATCAGAAATTTCATAGGTTTAGTTTTCAACATACAATGGGAACCACAATTGTCATATTAGAGATCTAGTTCAACACAGAGGGATTTTCTCCTGCTCAGTTGCCTACACAAAACATGACATACTATCAGATATGTTTTATACATGCAATATAACAAATTGATGCTTAAATAATAATTAATTCCTTAATAATATTTCCAATAAATTTCACATTTCACAAATATCTACATGGCTCCACATCCCAGAAGACGGCATTCTTCAAATTTCACTTATTTATTATTTAACAATATTGTATCAGCTGTAGAAGTTATCTGATATATACAAAAATATTAATTTTCCTGTCAGTATTCTGTCACAATATCCTTCTCCCTATTATGGACTGAAGAGAAATCACCCAAACGTACCATGAAGTTTACTGCACGCTGTTCCGCGCATGTACAATAGCCTAGGCTACAACTGCAACGTAGAAACATCGACTTTTTTTTTTGTGTGGATGGGCTTCAAATCCGCATTCCTAACTCTGAGTAATTACATGAGCAAACTTTCTTTATGCTTAAAATAATGTGATAAATAAACATTTCTTTTAATTACATGTAGACTGCTTCATTTAAATGTGTTTGCATATTTACTATGGAATTAAATAGTATAAGTAGAGCAGACACTAATTAACGGTATATACAACTTTTAAGTGCCATTCCATCCTTACAGCTATAGATACTAGCCACGTTTATAGTTCTGTCCACGTTCAACAGAACGCGTGGTCCATCTGGTCATGTTCACTGAAATAAGGATGGTAGCACGTGTATGAGCTATAATACGAGTAGGCCTTTAATTACAGTGAATCAATCCCTGCCACAGTCCAGCTGCAACCACTACCCCACTATACCTTCCTATATTTGTCCTTACTTCTCCTTATATACCACCCACATGGCAGGCCTAAAAACATGGTCAGAGTTATATACTGTGATATGACAAGAAAATAACCATACACAGCATGAAAAATGCATATTTCTGCTTCTTCTGGATGACATAAGAGAACTATGAAATAGTGAGGAGTGGGTGAGGAATCATTCATGATATTGTCACATGTATGGGTGACTATAGATGGAGAATAGATTTATTGACCACTCGCAGGTTGTAACTACAAATAACTATAACAATATTGCTGAGTTACACACTACAAATCACTCAACACTAAGTCTTCTCAGTCTATTTCCACTAGTCTTTGCTTGCTAAAAGCTCCTCACAATGGCTATTCCACTGTTGTGTTTTCATGAGACGTTTTCTGGTAACGAATCCTAACAAAGAAGATTCTTCAGCTTCTGCTGTCTTCTACTGTCCACAGTTGAATCCTTAACTGCCTCCCGTAGCATCAACTGTCTTCAAGATAACTCTTCAGCATGGACCCCACAGAAAACACTTCCTTCTGTTGTCAAGAATGTGTGTGTATTGGCCTGTTACCTAGCAGCGGACATGTGCAAGCCACACAGAAAACCCTTCTTACAACACTGATCCTATTGTTGTGTGCGCATATTTCAGGCAGTGCCTAGAAATGGGTCTACATGTCACATTTCACGGTACTCTTAGAATCACATGGCAAATATGTAGTGACCAATGCAACACTGTTAAGAAAGAAAGCACATCATGCACAAATAAGTGAAAGTTCTGAGTAGAATTCATAAACTGTACTTTCTTACTGCGTCCACTTCCAGCTCTACAAATTTCTTGTTCTTAACATCATATTTACAAACTGTATCGTTCAGTAATGCAGCACTACTTTGATCACTGGTTAGAATACTGAACTCATATGCGGATGGTCACACAATCAAATCCTTCCCAAAACAGGTTTTTATTGCCTCTGATTATAAGCATGTTATACATATTATTACTATCGTCATCACTGTCAAAGTTATTTTATTTTTGGAACAATCTGTTATTTAAGTAAAGACTTTTCTATGATAAATTTGTTGAACATAACACCAAGGATTCACATCGTCACTATGTTTGTAATTGTTGATTATAAATAACACTTCACATAGAATTTGCAGTTTACAACATATTCGCATATCCAATTTCACATGCTTAGCTGCAATAGTTTATTAGTCATTACCATTAGTCATTAGCTAAACACAGGACTCATGCAGTCTGTATGTCCTTTCTTCAGCTTATAAACAAAAGGAATTATGATCATCTCAAGTTCCCTTCAATTCCAAGGTGTGACTAACCCTCATGTATCCACACTCACCTCACTGATGTCGCCAATATGAGTAACACTCTTCCACACTCACCTAGCAGGACAGGCCAGCCCTCGTCTGTCCCCAGGATCTGTTCAATTCCCAACACCTGGGATAACAGCAGTCCCACGGTCACTGCTAGCTGATTCACTGTACCAAGTCCGCCCCGTAGATTGAGAGGAGCAATCTCCGAGATGTACATGGGCACGAGGGATGTGTTTAGACCTGTCATTTTATAAAAGACAGCCTGAGATTATAACAATCAAGAGCGAGATGACTATATATACTGATGTTTTTTTCCCCTTGGCACTACAGCCCCGGTGGGCCTAGGCCTACCTCCATGAACTTCTCTGTTCACTTCTGTTTTTCTAGATCTAACACATTCGGTAGGACTCCTTGGGTGGGTGATCAGCTCGTCACAAGGCCTCTACCTGTACACAAACACAGAAAAATGCACACACACAAACTAAACATCCATGCCCTGAGTGGGATTCAAACCCACAATCCCAGTTTCCAAGCAAGCGAAGACAGTCCTGATGCTTTTGGTAGGTCACATTATGCAGCAGGAAGGTAAGGCAAAGTTATTCCTGGTCTTAATTAATCAGTCAGCAATAAAGATGTATAGGGGAGTGGGGTATAGCTCCACCATTCCTAACCTAAGCAATATATGGAGATAAGTCGTCAGCTTCATGCCTCAGGGAATAACTCCCTGTACCCACTGCATAGGAGGCTGGGTGGGCACAGAACCCTAATTCCTCAGTTGTCCAGTCCACAACCTAGTCACTGTACCAACTGAGCTATCCTGGCTCACGGCATCAAATGGTAGAATAATTACGGAATGATGAATAGGAACAGATGTGAAGAAAATGATCTTCACCTGTTTCAAGTTACTATCATGGCATTTGCCCGAAGGACTGAGGAAAACCATGAAAACCTCAATGAGGATAGCCAGTATCTCAACTGAAATTTGAAGCAGCTGCCTCCCAAATACAAGTCAGAAATATTATCACCTACATCAGTTTTCTCAGTTAGCAAGATGATAATGGCAATCAAGAATCCATGCTGTCTTTATTCAGGTGGTCAAAAATGTACCATTCTTACAGAAACATGAGACATATAACTGTTACAAATGTTTACCATTGGATCTGACTTAAACTTCAGAGCTTCATAATGTAATCTCTAACATTATCTTCATTCATTCATTCATTCATCAATGGCTCTACAGCCCTTTGCTGGGCCTTGGCCTCTTCTTCAGTTTTGTGATTGTTTTACACAGATGGTAGGAATCCTTGGGCAAGTGATCAGACCATCACAACGCCGCTACCCACATACAGGACAACACAAATACAGAATAAATGAACACACAGACATTCATGCCTTGAGTGGGATTCGAACCCATGATCCCAGTGTTTGAGCGAGTGCAGACAGTTTATGACTTAGGCTATGCAACCACTGTGAATGGCACATTATCTTGGCTGTGCAACCACTGTGACTGGCACATTATCTTGGCTGTGCAACCACTGTGACTGGCACATTATCTTGGCTGTGCAACCACTGTGACTGGCACATTATCTTGGCTGTGTGACCACTGTGACTGGCACATTATCTTGGCTGTGTGACCACTGTGACTGGCACATTATCTTCCCACCTGCAGTAAACTCCCAATCATACAGCATCAAAGCACTCAGAATTCTCAACCAACCAGCAAAAACTTCAAAGAAATTTTACAATTTTTATAGTTAGTCAGAAACATATTTGCATGTGCACATGTTCACCTGCCAAACAGTAGTTCTCCCGGCCACCACTAGCAGCACTGAGAGCTGTTCTACCCCATGCAGGTGCCATTACAGTAGAGTATACTTGAATCTGTGATTGCAGTACAGAATATGTATCCAGAAAATATGACCCATTAGTCCAGCACACCATGTAGCAAGGCCCCACCCCATACAAGAGCTTCAGTAAGAACTTATTGTTTTGACTTTGTACGGGGTTTCTGTATAAATGGGAAACAAATGAGATGTGTGACAGCTCACATATTCAATCTTTATGTCTAAAATTAAATAAGGTGTGTTATATTATAAAATCCTTGAAAGATGTAGTGAGTTTCTCTACGCTCAGGAATGTTTATTTTGCTAAATTTCAGTCCTTAATAAGTTATGGTTTGATTTTTTGGGGGGGAGAGTGTGAAAGCAGTAAAATACTGAAAATACAAAAAAGGATACTTCGATTAATAAAAGGCGTAAATAGTAGAACTACATGCAGACCAATCTTTAAAGATCTAAAGATCCTAACTGTTACCTCTCTGTACATCTTTGAGGTATTGTGCTACTTTCAGAAATTTAATCTGTATACTACTAGAAATTCAGATTTATATGAATATAATACTAGAAGAAAAGAGGACTTCCATGTACTAAGCTGTAGCACATCTACCTCTAAAAAAAGTGTCATAAATATGGGTATTAAAGCTTACAATAGATTGCCTTTGAAAATAAGAAAATTAAATGGATTCAAAGATTTTAAATATAAATTAAAATTATTTTTACTAGATAATCCATTTTATACAATGAAGGAGTTTCTCTTTGAGGGACTGCAGGATGAATAGAGAAACTCTGCTCAAAATCCTAAATGATGATTTGATGATGTGTTTTTATCCTTGATGAGTATGGTTGTGATGGTTACTTTAGTAACTTGATTTTAAAGTAGTATTTTTAAAGTCGGTCGATTAAGCATAAAGGCAAATAAACTTGAAATTAACTTATTTATATTTAAAATAATCCAAAATTTGTGTACTTGTATTCTGTATTGTAGTTTTAATTAGAGTATGTCTCTGTTGACATAGGAACCCTTTAGGCCGTGGGCAAAGGATTCCCGAATGATTGTACTACATGTTATGACTTGTCCATGTGTTACTTTGTAACAGTTACGGATGTTAATAAAGATGATGATGATGATGATGACTACCTACAGGACACTGCCATTCCAAATAGCAATTCTTCTCACTGAGACTAATAAATGGTCCCATCTGCAAAAGGTTCCATAATAAGGATGAAAGAGCCTCACACTCACATGTCCTATGTGACTGTAAGGTTTAACTGAATTAAGATGCTACAATCTGGGACCAGATTTCATGATACCAAATGACTACCAAAAGGCCCTCTGCCAGATTGAGAAAGGGGATACATAATATTCAAAAAACCAGTCATGGTGCAAGGGCCAATGTTGCTGACTCTTTAATTCTAATCAGATGGTACACTCCTGCCAATGGCTCCCCAGACAGAAGCAGGAGGGAGAGATACTAATCCACACATCAATGCTTATATCACAAAGTTATGAAACAAGCCATTAATTTGGTGCATCTTACCACAGTTCACCCCAATGATGAAGCGGCCCAGGAAGAGAAATTCATACAACTGGGATAACTTGGTGCACCCCATCAGCACAGCTCCAACTATCCCCAGTAAATTGTTTAGAAGTAATCCACCTTTTCTGAAAGAAAAATTCAAAACATGACTCAAATAAAATAATTCTGATCTACGCAAACAGCATCACCACTTCCCTAGATTATATCAGGACTATGAAGCACTCCATCAGTAAGACATCCTAATGAACAACTTACGGGTAGGTATGTCTTATGTGTCGGAAGTAATGACACAGTTTACAGATGTACACCTGTCATAAAAAACAAAATAAAATAATACATATGCCTCACTAGTATTTCTAGTGTTCCACTACACATTACAGTTCTAGCAAATCATAATCAGGAGGCCAGTCACTGCACAAACTGCAAGGTTGACAACTATCTCATGACAGTCTTCTTCAGTTAACCAAATTTATTTACTAAGTGATGCCAACCTATTGCAAGATAGCCATAATCCCTTCAATTGCATATTCACTATCTATCTGATGAAACTTATAGTGGAATAATAAAAATATCAACAATATATGAATATTGTTATTCGTTGTTTAGTGCAATGGATCTTTATCTACTACACAATGAGCTTCATAATTTGTACTCTTCTCCAAGTAAAATTAGAACAATCAAGTCAAGGAGGATGAGCTGGACAGGGCATGTAGCATGAATGGGGGTGAAGAGGCATGCATATAGGATATTGGTATAAAAGCCAAAAGGAGAGAGCCCACTGGGAAGACCAAGATGTAGGTGCTAAAGCACTGTATGCATGTATGTTAACATTGCTCCATTCAGCTCCTCCTCCTTGGTTATGTCACCTTAATGATACATGACAATAAGTTCCTCGTCATCTTGTTACTTCCTTTATCTTAGGTCCAAATATTCTTCCCAGCACCCTATTCTCAAACACCCTCAGTCCAAGTTCCCCTCTCAATGTAGGAGAGCAAGTTTCGAACCCATCTTACCTTCCAAATCTGTTGGCTATCATGCCTCCGCAGAAGCCACCCAGCATGCCTCCAATGGCAAATATGGAGACAGCCAGAGAATACAGCAGCTTCACAGAGTCATCCTGAATGTCCTCTCCATAGCGACTCTTGTACACATCTTTCATGAAATTCTCTATGTTCTGCAACACACACAGAATATCAGACGTACATCATACTGATTGAGGGCCCAAGAAGTTCCATATACAAGTATTCTTGATCTTAACATTCTGAGCAGGCTGGCTCAGGCAGTATGCTACTAACTCTCATTTGGGCTGTGCCCAGTTTGAATCTCATCTAGGCCAGTCATTATACTGACTACGGACTTCTGTGGCTTTACTCAGTCCCTCCAAGCAAATACGAGGATGGTACCTTGAACTGGGTCATGACCACTTCCTTCTACCTACTACTTGACGCTATACAGTATGAGCTACTGACAGCATTAGTAAATGAACCATAAATAAATAAATCATCAATCATCCTATCATTCGATACCATATAATTTCAGCAACTGAAATCATCTTTAAATAAACTGAGAATAAATAAAACTAACATCATCTTGGCCATGCCATAGCTCAAGTGGTTAGTCACTGGCTTCCCACTGTGGCAGCCCAGGTTCGATCCCGGGTCTGGTCAAGTGGGATTTGTGGTGGACAAAGTGGCACTGGGGCAGGTTTTCTCCGAGTACTTTGGTTTCCCCTGCCAATCTTCATTCCACCAATTGCTCCACAATCACCCTCACCTATCATCTGGGGCTGGTACAATAGGCCAGAAGTGGCCGCAGTACAAGGGACTGAGTCCCACCCCACTAGCAAAAAAAAAAATTACCTTCCTGTGGGATTTCTAAAATTAAATATAGAAAAGGTTCAGAGCATTCTGCATATCTTTCATAACAGAGAAATGGTTAAAATATGTGTAAACTTAAACACTCACCACTTCTGGGGCATTGATGACTCCTGTGTTGTAGCCAAACTGCAGCATGCCCAACACTGCGGCAAGAATTGCATATGACAGGAAGAACGTCAGTCCCTGCAACATAACAATATTTAACCTATGAGCACTTTTATACAATGAGCAGAGTTCTGCTGAACCTGTGACAGTGATGACAACTACTTCAGCTAATTCAGCATGTCAAGAGTGCTGGAACATTCAGTTCTATTACAACACCAGCATGAAGTCCGTTGACTGTTCAACTGAAAACCATTGTGGATATCAATATCGTTAATGAATTTGAAGCATAGAATTTACTGACAAAACAACATCTATGCAAATGCAACAATTCTGTGCCAATAATTCAATTCAATTCTATTCAATTCTTTATTATTAATGTGCCGAGTCAACAGCCACAAGGCCAATTAATAATAATAATAATAATAATAATAATAATAATGTACCTAATCTCGGTAACTTGAAAAGTACTGCAAAGACAGCTACATTCATAATATACTTAATTTAACAAAAAACACTACATACTATACAATGTTGCTATCCAGGGGTGTCAAAAGAAATGTTTTTGCCAAATACTGATTCAATCATACTTTCCACTTCAATCTACTGATCCTATTTATAACTAACATCAATTCTGACAGCTAATATACATAATGCACAGGCATGATAGAATAGTCAAACATTACCCTTTGTATGTATGGATTCTTTAATGATATGGCTCATGAGTTCCTTTACTACAGTTAAGTTGGATTCATTACTTTATGTAAACTGTACTGGTTGGCACAAGCAATGGTGCTCAAAGAATAATGGCAAAAATGGTTTCAAAATATCTGTATGAAACTCATATACAATGTGTAGAACATACCTGAGTACTTGCAAAAAAAAGATTCAATCAGTTTCATTAATTCACTACACAGAAAAATATTTTTCATGCTGAATGTTAAAAATGGGGATATCCTTCATAATTTAATTATATTATATATATGGACAAATACCGTCTTAAGTGCAACAATTTTATTGTAGTTTTTACTTCTTTTTATACAATTTTACAATTTTATACAATTAGAAAGACTNTATTATTTTTATTTACATGGACATTGTATATAGACCCCTTCTTCTTGGATTATGGCTTCAATCTGTCTTCCAGTGGTGATAGCTGACAGATATTTTATGATATAAAAGGTCACAATCAGTTCCTTGTTGCAGTAACTCCAGAAGCTGTAACAGTTCTCTGACATAAGTAGGTCCTGCAGTAACTCCTGTTCCAAACATTAATGCATTTAGATCTTGAGAATTTTGTGGAAATTTTGTGAATTTGACAAATTCGCATGTACACTCATTACTCACTGTCAAATTGCGGGTACTATGGATGTAAAAATGCCTGCTTTTAATGTTAAAAATGGAAATTATTATTCTCTGTAATGTATGATTAGGTACATTTTACACAACCTGTATGAGTTTCATTCCAATCTGTAGAGCCATTATTTCTTACCATTACAAAAATATCACTTCCTTGCACTGACTGGTATTCACATTTACCATAATATGGATGAGACATGTGTTAAGATGAATGAGGTGATTAAGGGCCCTGGTTTCAGACAAATGTAACATGAAAAAATATGCATGCTTGTAGCATCTCTAAAATCAGACTTACATCTCAAATAAGAAATTGAATGTGTATATAATAAAGATTACAGTTTACTTACCTTTTAATATCTCAATTTCATAAAGATTATAGTCTTTTGGGATATTACACCATGTTTTTGGTAGACTGGTACCATCATTTCAAAGGAACCTGCTGCCTCCATCTTCAGGGTAGAAGAAAAGTGATTACTGGTAACAATCTACCTGACTGCATGTGTTCACATCCCAGAAAACAGTAACCCAAACCAGTGGTTCATAACATACTGCACACTCAGAGACACCTCACCCCTCTACATGACACAGTCACCATGATGTGACTAGCACAGATTCCCATACACAATTTCTAGTGCAAAATATATGTTATACCATTATTCCAGTTAAAGAGATTTTGTAAAATATTAAAAATACTCACCACAGTATTTTTTTTCTACGAGTTTACTGTAGAAAGACAAAAACAATCTCGTGCACTTTTTTTGGCCAGGCCACTTGGACCCCTATGGATCCACAGACCACACTTTGAAAACCACTGACCTAGCCCGGTGTTTTCCAAAACTAACTTCACTACAAGATTTATTTAAACACAATCTTGTTAGTCCAACAAATTTCATGGGTATAAAAAGAATATTGTACAATATTTCTCCCTTAATTGTGTAAAACACTTTCTTGAAGCCCCAGTTCTTCATGAGTATCTGACAAATTCAAAACATCTGATCATTAGTTCACATATTTTGCTTAAATCCAAACTGATGATCCCCAGCTAATCTTCAGAGAAGAATGTTGGCTATAACTGATGACAGTGACATTCAACAATACTGGCTGTGATTAGCTCCATCACTTAATATATAAATACATAAAACAACGCATTCCTTCCAGTGCCATGGAAGTTGTTCCTTAATCGAAATAAAATTAAGCATTTTACATAAAATATTTCATTCAATTCCATAAATTAAAAAACAATTATTTTATTTTGGTAAATATAAGAGTTTATAGAAATCATCAAGTAAAGTGGTAGCCATTGTTTTGTGGTCCAAAGGCATTGTTATACTTCCAGGCTTCTATCTTAATCAAAGTTCTTAACATACTTGTTCATTGTCGACGCTACATTTCAGAAGGTCAGACAGATATGACCTGCTTATATGGCAAAGTTTCAAGCAGTGGCGGCTCGTAGCTAAAATTAGTGGGGGTGCTGCTCCAGAAGCGCACAGTTCCATACAAAGATTTGGCATCTGACATTAAGCTTAAGGATTATATATTGTATTGTACAAGTATAAAGAAAGAATTAAAGAAAAAAGGACTCATCATATAAATGTTATCGATAATATCATGTGGAAATTGGGGGCGCTGCGGTTCCGCAGTGCCTATACACGGGCTGCCCCTGGTTTCAAGACTCACATAACAGTGTGTGTCACTAAAATACAAGAAAAGACGAATATGGAATACACTGTAGGCAGAAAATGTTTTGCATTCAGCAGATCCTGCAGTTTGCTTACTGCCAGGGAAAAATCCTGCACAGTACAGTTCACGGCAAAGACAAAGCTTCAGTTACTACAGCATGAAGATGATTACTGTTTTCTGGGATGTGATGTTGTGTAGTCTGGCAGATGGACACCACTGTTTCAGAGGAATACTCTGTCTCCATCTTCAGGGTAGATGAGTTCTAGAAGATATAAGAAGCATTCCTCCAAAACAGTGGTAACAGCCTATGTGGTTACACAGCATTACATCTTCATATTCACAGCTGCAAGCACCTCAAACCTCACAGAATGGAAACTGCTGTGCCAACTGAGGCAGCAGCAAATACAAAACTATCTCCATTAGCATGCTCCTCTGTCAGGTGTAAATGAAAACGTATCATATTCTACCAAACATGGTTCAGAGGTACTGTGAACAAATTAAAATACAAAACATACAGAATAATATAATTTATTTGAAACAAGCTTTGATTCTCAAAAACAACTAAACATCATATGCATGCTCTGCACTTACGGAAAGCAATACAAAGTTTCACTTGATGAAGGGGTACTTTGTGTGATGACAAGCACCCTCTCAGTGTCTCCTTCACGCTGAGTCTTCCAGCATGCGTACATCAACAAGCATCATGAAAGAAACAACATTCTACCATGCACTCAAAAACCTGCAACATAATGCCTTCTGCTGCTGGAACTTGCACACACCTGCTCGAGGAGGCGCAACTTGCGACGATGGCTCTGCTCTCCGAGCCGGTCCACGTACTCGCGTAACTCCTCGATCTCCTCCTTCACCTGCTGCACTGTGTCGAGCTCATGCTTGATGGCCACCATGTCTCGTTTCACCTCGCTAACCTCGCTCTGGCACGACTCCACCGACTTGGTCAACTCCTGCAGCTGCGTCCGGATCTCGCAGAGTGCTACCGTTGTCTCCAGCTGCCGGTCCCCGCGCTGCAGTTCGTCCAGCTTCGCGCTCAGGTTCATGCTCATGACGCTCACCTGCTTCTGCAGACTGCAGCCATGCATGGTCCTAGGTTACACACTACGCATGGCCCTCGCGTTAGTCACGACAGTGTGGGCCCCAACATGACATGACTCTACCAAGTAATTGCTTATGGCAACACAGTCTGTCCTTTACACAGCGGTCCACAAACGTCGCAAACATTGCTACAGGAGGCACAATACGATAAGTACACTTCACATAGTGAGGCATTCTACAATCTTAGGTTCTCTCCCAAAACACTCACAAGAATCTAAAACACAGATTCCTGGTAGAGTGTTTTGCCATTTCAGCACAACGCTATGTTACAGTAACATCCTACAAGGCTAGTTCAGATGTTAAGTCTCTTCATTTTTATTGTCAATGAAACTGGAAATGCAATTATGCTGGCTACACAATTCCTATGATGGTAACATTGTCATGAAGTTGTACATGTACTCCATTAAACAACACTCACACAAAGGAACCAGTTAAAAATCCGTGCAAACTCAAGTAGGATAAGCTTCAGAACTCTCCACCAAAAACTGTCAGCCCTATTCATTTGCAAGCTGTGGCAATCTCCATGCATAAAACAGAGTGGCACATGTGTTATCATATTGCCTGAGCAAGCAGCATAATGACACATCTTGTGAACACTGACAGCATTGACCTGCACAACAATTAGAGCAAATCTGATCGATTTACAACACTGCAGATATCAAAAATAACTGAAGGAGACGGGGTAGGAGAAATGTGTGTCACCAAGAAACCATCATCTGGAGCCACCTGCAGGACAGGAATGAAAAAGCGGGGGGAAGGATTGGTATGTAGTAAACAGTTGGGTTTAAACGAAGATTTAGCATATAAGAAAATTATAAATTTTACAAATATAACAGGGTTAAAAAATACGGCCGTGTGCAAGGGACACAGAACTCTGGTGCACTTAATATTATGCAACATTCATGGCAAGGATCACAATGAAGGGTAATTATGGATAAAGGAGAGGATTAAAAACTTCTGTCTCCTGAGGTATAACACCATGCAGTCTGCTGAAAACTAGAAAGAAAGGCAAAGAAGGCTGACAGCAAAGCTTTACTTGCTGCCTGCTTCCTGCTTGTTTCTTGCTTGGCTTAACCTTCAGCACTGGAGATGGAGGTGTTATGTACCTTCGAAACACCCGCAGACATTCAACAGACTGAGTGGCGTTACATCCCAGAAGAATATCTTCATGACCACGAGTTTGAAAACCTCAAATCCTATGTAGGACAGCATATCTGGCAACTTGAGACACCATGCCCTGACACCGTTTGTGTCTTTTGATACCAGTCAGCTTCCAAGGTTACATGTGCCTGTACAAGACCCAAAGTAAAAATTCATGATTCAACAACTCTAAAACTGATACATGAATGTAAATGGGTCACATGATAAACTCAGAGGTAAAAACAATAATAGAACACTGTAAGCGACAAAAATTCCAGAATCTATGAGGGTCTATCACTGAGATCTTAAAATCGGTATCATTACATTCAGGGAACAGGCATAAATGATGGAGATTCCAGATATCAGAAATTCAATAAAGGGACCTATTAAGAATATAAAATAGATGCCAAAAGAATACATATATACAACTGATTCTTGCAAAAGGTTTCAGCAGGATGGCACAATGGTGTACCATCCTATGCAAAATATTCTGTTGTGGCAGTACTGAACCTGCTCCATCACAAGGAGGGTTTCAGCATGTGTTATACATTCTTGCAAGTGCACTTTTGAAATTTTCACAGAATTTGTCATGGGTAACAGACTTTCAAACAGTGAAATCACTGGTATGAAGCGCTCCACCGAGCCTTCTGAGATATGACTCTGTGTAGTCTGACAAAAGTTCACAGGTATTTTAGAGGAAAGTATTGGCTCCATCTTCAGGGTTGAACAGTAAGAAATGCAAGCTACTGTTAAGAAGTAAACAAAGATCAGAGCTATGCTTCAGAATCGAAAAGTACACCAAGCAAATCACATGCGAGAAGCAGAGCTTGGCCTGCTGCTTGAATGGCTCACACTCTTGATCCTGAAGATGGAGGCAGTAAGTTCCTTCAAAATGTGTTGAACTTCTATCACATTACACCATATCACATCCCAAAATACAGTACTCTCCATAATCACCACTGTCAGAACCTCAAATCCAGCATGTAACACAGATGTCTTAAAATGTCAAAAATAGTTCAATTGACTTGGGTAGTCCAGTACCATTCAAGCTGTGATACCAACGGTATGACAGTTTGTGGTATGTTTCACATGGTACAGTGTCTGTAGTCTGAGCCAGAAGGGAGGGTAATTTTTAATGTGGCATGAAAAAATCTCTTGAAAACCTGCCCAATGCTAACTGCATGCAATACATACAGAAGAATGATGCAGCATGCTTGCCATCTGAGGCAGTGAACTGCAGCTATACTGGTGGAGAAATGGAAGAACCCAGATTAACCTATGAGGCTGCAATGTCCTAATAAATTACAGTTCACACAACAAATCAACTCACTAAACTAATGCTCATAAAACTGTGTGAGAGTAATGTTTTCTTTTGTTTGCATTTATTTTGTTTTATTTTATTGTTTGGGTTTTATTTTTCCCCATTGTTTTTTGTGTCATACATTAATTTTACCCTCCAAACAAAAAAGAACAGCAACAAACAAACCACAACAAGAAACTGAACAAACCAAAAATATAAACAAACAAGAAAATAACAGATCTTCCATCAACAATTTTTTTCATGACATAACAGTACAGGTGAATCAAGCAGTCACCTGCAACAGCACTATTTCAAGGCCAGCAGACTTCAAATCCTCCTTCCTTTTTTAGTGTTTCCTAAAAAATTCATTACTGCTGCTATTTTGATCATAACAAGAGCTGGGATGGCTCAGCCGGTATGACTGTGGGCTCGATGAATGGGATTCAATTCCCAGCAGGGACAAAAATTTTATCTCTATTCCACAGCACTCAGACTGCCTCTCGGGCCTGCCCAGCCTCCTACCCAATTGTTCCCCAGGAGTAAAGCAGCTGGAGGCGTGAAGCCAACCTCTCACCATCTAGTGCCAAAGCCAAGAATACTGGAGCTATGCACAGACTCCACCCACACATTTTCATTGGGTGGTGCCTAATAAAGACTATGGATAACTTTACATTACCTATTTTGTTCATATCATGACTTATGCTGAATTTTGTCCCTGCACACCAACATGAAAGTGAATTGTAACGGAAATATATCCAAACACATCTTCCTTCACATAAACTCTGCATAACGGTTACAGTACGCAGTCACTTTCTGTATAATATGCTGAGCAAAACGTTAGAATGATAAGCAGTGCACTGACACACATGCAATGCCCTTCTGGCCAACAACATATGTCAACAGAGGAGCATGTTCTTATAATGAGCCAGGCTACGTACATTTCATGCACAACGATCCTGTCTCGAATGCAGTTCCTCCCAGACAGCATCACAACTAACCCAGCAGAAAAATACAAAAACAAACAAGAAATCACAGTCACTAAGGAGAAGCAGAGATTACACAAGTGCTACAAAAGGATCATGTCTACCCTCTGTTTGTATGGCTCAGAATAAAGTGATTAGCATGGAACATGATCTTAACCTATCAGCATGGAGCATGCTTC
Organism: Cryptotermes secundus; assembly: GCF_002891405.2. Taxonomy (NCBI): domain Eukaryota; kingdom Metazoa; phylum Arthropoda; class Insecta; order Blattodea; family Kalotermitidae; genus Cryptotermes; species Cryptotermes secundus. Next base: position 114,398 of record NW_019724744.1, read on the forward strand.
CCATTTCTTAAAAATCACTGCAAATGATCACATTGCTGACTGTATAACAACATAATGTGTTAAAAAGTCTGGTATACTTTATTCTGTGCCATGCTGTAGAGGAGGTCATTAAGCTACTGACATACTGAGCCAGTTCTCTTTCCCTTTCACCACCCTGTCCATTTCTGATCCCGAAAGAACGACCTTCTTGACCAAAATATCAAAGAAAAGAAGATTGAAAAGGAAGAGGAAGAAGAAAACAGAATAAGAAAAATAAAGAAAATTTAAAGGTAAAGGTAAAGCTATCCCTGTAACAGGCCATGGAGCCTCGTATTGTGAGATGTTGAGGCTCCAACATCTTCTAGACAATCGGCTCACAGATGGCGGTGAGGTTGTCAATCTTAAGCCCTAGCTGGCTGCCGTTTATCTCCCAGGAAGATTCCTGGTACTCATTTCTGTTAGAGGCTGGGTTGACCACAGGGCCATAGTGCAGCTGCAAGGATTAGGTCACTTGAAAAAGCCAATGACCTCATCAGAAATACAACCTGCAACCATCCAGCTTGTAGCATCGTGCCTCAGTCAAATACAAAGAAAATATGGAGAAGAAAAGTTGAAGATGACGATGAAGGAAGCACAGGAGATGCAGAAGAGGAAGGAGAAGGAAAAAGAGAATGGGGAGATGGAAAGAGGACAAAGAGAAGGCAGAGAAGGGGAAGGAGGAAAGAAGTGAAAGAGGAAGGAAGAAGATGTGATGGAAATTGAGTTTAAGAAGGAAGAAGAATACAATTTTTCTGTGATGTCATGCTGTGCTGTCTGATAAAAGTTTACCAAAATTTTAGAGGAACACACTGTCTCCATCGTCCGGCTTGAAGAATTAGCTGAGCAAGCACACAAGCAATCAGCAATCTGCCAGCAGAGTTCACAACCCTGAGGACAGCGCAATTCACGGTCAATCCTGCAAGGATCTCAGACCTCACAAGAAAATAAGAAAAGGGAAAAGAGGAAGCAAGAGATATAAACACAACAATGCTTTTTACACCATCTCCATTGTTGCATTGTTCAGAAACACATCACTCCACTAAATATTCAGCTCTTTACAACACATCTTGGGTCTGAAAGTGATACGACTCACAGTAAAATTTGTTCGCTTAGCACAGAACATGCTAAAGTGGTAGCATATCCATGAACAACTGAGGCTGTTTGCAGTCCTGAATATCAGACTGTGACACTCAGAAAACTATATAACATATATGGAAGAGTAAGTAAATAGGTCACAAATGGAAGTAAAACAGCTGTAATGGAAGTAATAGGTTTTCTATATGCTATCACTAGGTAACAGCACAGTCCACCTTCATGTCAGTCTAAGTAGCAGATGCACATGTGCATGTTCAGAGGCTGGTTTTAGTAGTCAAAATGGTGACCATGCTTGAAGGTGTACTAATGAAGAGCAGCGTTCTGTTGTGCATTATCTGCATATAAAAGGATTCAGTGCAAAGTATATTAATAAAGAAATGTTTCCTGTTTACTGTGGGAAGTGATTGTCACATGAAGTGGTTTACAACTGGATGGCAAACGTTCCACTGATGAGGAAGAGGTTGAAACAGAGGTGCAGAAGCAAAAACAGTCGGAAGATTTCTATGCTGCAGCTTTCAACACACTGGTAAAGCAATGAGACATGTGTATCAATGTTGGTGGAGGTTATGTTGAGAAATAAATGTTCTTTCCAGGTTAAAATATCACATGTTTTACATTTTATATCCATGTGTGACCTATTAACTAACCCTCGCTTGTAGTTCAGAAATGAGGACAAAATGTGTATCAGCTCTCAGAAGTCAGGACAAAAGACAAGTCATAAAAGAAACTAAGCAATGGTGTGAGGATTGAAAAACAGGTTGATACTCAACTGTTGGGACAAAAGATCTGTAGGCCAATGGAGGTAAGCTGAGTGTCTGTTTCAGCTATGTGTGAACATGAGAATGTGGCAGGGACATTCTGTAGGCAATGTTTATAAGATTACTTCCCAACTGTGTCACTATAGGCAAGGAAATGCTTTTCTAGAGGATTTTAACAGTGGTATATTGCATGCATAATTAATGAGTTTCTGGACTCTGTCCATATTCTAGTATTGTGAAGGAACATGTTTTAGAAACTGCATCTATTTCTGTTCTCAATTGAAAGAGTGGGGAGACATCTAATTGATGGGGTCTGTAAGAAAGACCTAATTTCAAACACTGAACTAGTCCAGTGATTAAAACTTCTCATTTGTGGACTGAAACAGATCCAGTTGTGAAAACACTGCATGTTTTGGGATAGTAGACAATGGGCAGTCCTGTATCTCAGTAATCCCATGGCAATACCTTGTTTTGGCAAAACATCTCCAATATGATATACAGAAAACAAAGTAATGAAAGGTGGATACTCATCCTTGTTGCAGGATGCCTCCACTACAAAGAAAAATATAAAAATTGCTCAAGTTTGTTGTAAGAGGAGAGGTGCCCCAGTGAGGTCCAGAGCCAGCTGAATAACTATTCTTTGTTTCCCAAACTTATGTGTTTGCTGTCAGGGATCCAAATCTAGTGTCTTCACATTAATATGCACACTGTCCCGGCTACAAATCATATAGCACAAATGAGACTAAAGTCTTTTGGAATGAGACCCCATTCAGATTGGCAGATAGGTACCAAACTAAACGGCGTCACATCCCAGAAGATCATTGCTGTGGAAACCTCAGATCTCAGTACAACACAGTGTACCTCACAGCATTCTTAGTCTCATATTCCAATGAATACAATAGCCACTGAGGTAATTATTCAAATCTGATGAAGGCACAGTGTAGATTCACTCTCCCACAGAGCACAGTAAGGCCCAAAATAAAGCATACCAGCATCTCTGGCTGACACCTGACCTGTTAGTGTTAGATCATGTGCAGCAAATTTTAACAGGACCAGACAGGTCCAAGCATGGACTCAGGGCTTTACTGTGGGGTGAGCGGAACTGGAACTATTCATGACCACTGAATTCAAACAAAACACTGATTCCACAACTTTAATCTACTTACTTCGATGAGTGCTGGTATCTGGGATTTCCTGTGTGTGCTGAAACCAGAGAATATCTTATTTTTACTATCCCACGCTTGTCTGTTGTGTAATGTTGTATCAGAACATGCCAACATGCTAAGTAAAACTATTACATTTAGGCTTTGTACAGTATCTTGGTAATTCAAACGGCCCCTCACTATGCACATCTGTGTGCCATGGAGTCACAGTTCAGTGCCTTGAGAGAATTCATGGGAATCTTGATTCTGGAGATGGTGAAACTATGCATATGGAGTGGTGCTACATGATTCTAGGGATGATGTCTTCAGAAACTAGAGGTCTTCAAGATATTTCATTTATCCTGTATTTAAATATTCTACCTCCTACATCTAAAGAGCTGTTCCCTCAAGAGAGATCTACCTCACGAACCTGCACATGTTACTTCATTAATGTAGATACATTATCTCATGAATTTAGAGGCGTCATCTTATGAATCTGAAAGTGTACTGTCTGGAGTCTGGAGAAGATTCCTCAGGGCTAACAGGGTGATGCCTAGTAATACCGGAGTGGTCAATCGTCTCTTCACATGATTTATGAAAGCAGCAATAAACAGAGTAGAACCCTGCTGTCCACTCATGCTGTTTTGTTGCCTACATCTGCAGTTACATCTAGATAGCATCATTACATTATTACTCATAACAGGTGAAAGAACTCACACATAAGCATCACAATTAAAGTTGATATTACAACAGTAAAGAGGTGAACAAATTTACTTATTTTTGAAGTGAAATCCATTCCAAAGGGTATATGTCAACAGAATAATATAAAAGAATTATAAATGTTATGAAACGTATATTTGAAAACAATGCAACAATACAGTACACTCTGATCCAATACTAATACATAACAGAGAGAGTAACAAAGAGAAACAAACGCAAAATCCAAATAATGGCTATGAAACTAAACGTCTATGTATTTTGTCCGTCAATAATGCAACAATCATTAAAATATTCACCATTCAACACCAACACAACATGTTTTGGCCACAGACGGCCATCCTCAGGTGTTTCGATGCATCAAAACTGTTGCACTGTTTTTGTTGTGCGCTAAAATTGCGCATTGCAGTCTACTTAAATTAAGATCTTTTGTAAAATCCTATCCACCTCATAAAGGGCGTTGTCCACTTGTTTAAAGCCCCTTTATGAGGTGGATAGGATTTTATGAAAGATCTTAATTTAAATAAACTGAAACGTGCAATTTTAACACGCAACAAAAACAGTGCAATAGTTTAGACGCATCGAAACACCTGAGGATGGCCATCTGTTGCCGAAACATGTGTTGGTGTTAAATGGTGAATATTTTAATGACTCTTGCATTATTGATGTACTAAATACATAGACGTTTAATACAGATGTGCAACAGGATGCTGAAATACAGAGTTACAATGGGTATGAAACTGTTTTGAAGTACTGATGGAAAAACAAGAAAGGACAAAACTGGAAATTAAATTTTTAGAGAAGTTAACTCAACATTCATTGCTAGAGATACAAGAGAAATCATTACATTGGTTTGGCTATATAAAAAGAATGGAGAGGAAACTATATATCAGGAAGGGTATTAGAATTACAATTTACAGAAAGAATGTCTTGAACAAGATGGTTTAGCTACCTACAGAGAGCAACAAAAGCTGAAAGAAATGAAAAAGGGAAAGACTGTTGGGAATAAAGAGGAGATTGGACACTTTTCATCCATTCATCTGTACAAAATGGAAACGGCAGAGAGATTACTACTTATCAAACAATGTGATGTTTCTGATACAATGCCACATTTTCAAATCATTAAGTCAGTCTTACAATTGGGGGCCAGTCAGACAATGCAGCGAGTATATTACTATGAAACTCGAATACTTCCTGCTGTAGAATACTGCTTTATCACAACAATTTATCTTAAAGTAATATAAAGCTTGTTGAAATTTCAGGAGGAAATTGCCACCATTATGCACATTCTTTGTCACACTATGTTTATTTCACTTTGACCCACTTTTACATATTACAGCCCTTGAGGGACACTCTTGATTTCGCTGAATATTCACACTACTAACTTTAAAAGTTCTGGAAAGACAGCTATACTTACAATAAGAACTGATGTTGAAAGAACAGAAATGTGCAATAATAGGTGCTGCTATCTAGAGGTAGGCTATGAACTTTTGTTTTTTTGGCAAAGGTGGATACTGTGTACCTTTCATTGTTGTTTACTGCTGCTTCATTCACTCCTATTTAAACTACTACCAACTGTGACTGCTATAACACACCTGAACTCAGAATAGAAAACCATATAACTGGTAATAAATAGACTACTGAATCCTGCAACCACACAGCTTTGTTTTGGGAAACTTCAGAAAGAATTCAACTGGCTGCCATAGAACTGTGTTGCTTAACAAAACCAAACTGTATCTGAAGATCTCTCTCTTCTTGGACATGATGCCATGTAGTCTGCTAAAAGTTCACAGGTGTTTCAGTGGAACATACTTCCTCCATCTTCAGGGTTGAAAAGTAAGCCAAGCAACCAGGAAGAACCAGCTGACAAGCAGAGTTCCAAGGGTACCAAGATGATCTACCAATGGACCCACTTCTTTAGAAAAGTTCTGCTTGCAATCTGCTTCTTCCTGGTTACCAATTTTACTTATTTCTCAACCCTGAAGATGGAGTCAGAATGTCCCAAAGAAAACCCAGTGTACTTCTAACAGATTATATGGTGTCTTGTGCCAGAATATAGGAATATTCATAATGACTGCTGTGAGAACCTCAACTGTAACCTCTGCATGATCGTGTTATTAATGGCACAAGATACTGACTCTATCACAGCATGTGGAGACCAGACTCAGCATGCGCACACTATAATACTGCAGCCATGCAATTACGTCCGTAACCGTGAGGCGACAAATCGACAAACTAGATCGGACACAAGCACATGAAGTATCAACAGGCATTCTGGCACACAATGAGCAAATAAACTGAAAGAATGAAAATAAGTGAACCCTGCAGGCTGTTGGTGTGAAGCAACATGTTTTTACATCTAAGAATTTCTACTGTGCTCTTTACACATGCTTCAGAAATTCATGAAAGTCAATAAGCAGTTCATGCGTGTATTCTACACTGTGTCAATTTTATGGCAGTGTTTGCATTTCTACATGTCGAAACACTTCATAACAGAGCGAATGTTCATGTAAATTTTTTATGTCAGTGGCACTGGAATGGAAGATGGCACATGAATAGGATGCAAAGGAACAGGGGTGTAAAAATGCATGCAGCAGCTCACACAGACAAACACAACCACCCAGCATAGTATGTACAAAAGTCTGTACTCCAAAAGTAAGTCACATGCATTTGCCCATATTTCACTGTGAAAACATAACTGTTTGTATCAAACTAACATATTACTCTCTTGCCTTCCTTTCTCTGGCATACTGTATCTTTCTTTTCTGTGTAATTATGTGACAACACTGTCCATAGCGTACAGCATCAAATGTTAGGATGGCAGATGAAAGGATATGAAAGAAAGCAGCTGTGGCATATTAAAGTACTATCCTAGCATTAGCTGGAGGGATTGAGGCAAACCATCAGAAGCCTCAGTAGCAATAGCTGGTGTCCTGGCCAGGACTCAAACAAAACACCTTCTGAATATGAGCTGATCGTTACTGCTGGCCCAATCTCTTATCTCCTGCCTTAAACTGTAAAGATTAAAATATACATAACTATAAATTTTCCTGAAAATTAATCTCTCAAATTAAGGGCAAAATATAGAGTAAGAAAGTCTCAGAAGAGAACATGTGGAACTAAGATGGATGAAGCAATGACCGAGGATGGAGAAAACTGCACAGTGAGGAACTTCAGTTGGGCCAGCCAGTATTCAAACCAAGACTCTCCTGAATATAAGTCTACTAAACCAAGCTGATTGGCAACTTCTCTGAACAGATGGCTCGTAATGATTACTGAGTTGGTTGTGATTCAGAATGCACAGGGAAGCAGGATAAGTCATTTAGAAGAACAACAGAAGAGGCTATTCTGTTGAACTGGAAGAATAACTACCTAGCACACAGCCTTCCAGAGCTCCTAACTTTTGCATAGCATACTCAATTGTTGATGAAGAATGTTGAAAGATGGTAAGAGGTAGTAAACGCACTCACCTGAACCTGAACTGATGAGTGTCAGTCGAACTTACTTTTGGAAGTACAGTGTCAGAATGTGTCTATGTGTGGCCGAGGCATGTTACATACCTCACAAGCAACTCCCTGAGAGTGGCTTCGTCTTCCTCCTGAATTTCTTCCTTCGTTTCATCACTAACCTTCCTCCGCCGGGTTGTCGGGTGGGCCTCCCGAGTTCTGGCGGTCAGCTTGAGCTGGGGGGACCTTGGTGCAGTTGCCTCAAGATCGCCACTGTCGCCCACGGCAACATACTCCTGCAGTTCCAGAACTTCCGCTCCGGGAACCGGATGGACTTGTGCTTGAGCTACCTCTCTCTTGTGATAATGTTGATGTTGTTGCTGGGCCGCCACAGACTTTCTCATGGATTTAATTCCTGGTTTTGTCTCGCCCATTCTCCTACCTGAGGACCCAAGCCATTACCACCACCAGCACTCAACACTGCATGGTACACTCCACATGTCAGTTCATAACGTAAGCTACCGTACGCTATGAGACTACATTTTCATTTCATTTCTTTCTGAACTTCACTGAAAACTGGAAGGTTTCTAAACACAAGACACAACCTGGCAGATTAGTGGATGATGTGCTTCTTCATTACAGTACCATACAGCTCCAACCCTTGCCTAAAAATTGTAACAATAAAATATACAGGCTGGGACAAAGGCCCAAACAGGGAGTGGGATGGAAACAAGTCACATAGCTGCTCCCCCCTTGGGTTATTTTGGGGGGAAAAATTAAAAAGAAGGAAATATACCAAATATTAAAACCAAAAATTATAATAATTTTTAAATCGATTTTTCTTTACTCAGTATGCTAGGATGACCAGTAAAAACAGTCATAAAGGGCTTGAATATAAGTTTGAGAGAATATTTTTGAAGAAAAGGAAGGCTGTGGGAAGAAAGAAGAGGCTGAAGACTTTTCATCAACAACCTACACAGAACAGAAGTGAAGATCATTATATTTCAACCTCTAACCCTCTGGAAACCAAAACACATACATACAATACAGAACAATTCAGTTCCATCTCACAGAGAATACAGTGCTACTCCACTGCAAAGACAAATTGGTTATGCTGTTCAGAGAAATAACCATTACTGATTCTGAGAATCATTTTAAACATACAAATACATTCTGTGGGTGAATTACAGAGTATCTCAATGTTATAAAAAGTGCTTAGAAGTTAATTCAACATGAATGTCATATTTGTTTTCAAGGGCGATAAACTTCCCAGCAAACTGAAAAGAGAAACTTATGCAAGGAGATGATCACTGTATAACAGCTAACAAACTCGAAGCCCTCATTTTACTTATCACATTCAATTAATTTGTACAACAAGAATAGTGTGTCAAAGCTGTGTGCATAGAGCCAGAAAGTAGCAGAACTTTCACTTGCCCTACATAGCATTCGGTTCCACAAGCCGATATCGCCACTTAAGATTAATGACCATAAATTTCTGATCATTCACAAGAAACCTTTAGGACTAACACACCACAGTAACTACAAAAGTTTGTAAGCTAAGTAATGTACTCATTCCCTACTACATAGCCAGCCAAGTGCCAAGTCATAGATGAAGCCCTCAAATGTGCTGCCTGGTCATGGCTATTGGTTAGGATGTGGTGGCAGATGGGTATGGAGCAGGGGGGAACTGAGTAAAACTGGGGAGAAACTCCAGTGCCCCTCCAGCCACCACAAATCCCACATGAAGTCACACAATACTGAACCTTATACTCTGCAGTAAGATGCTTGCACCTAACTGTCTGAACTAAGTAGCTAAATAAATACTTAACTAACTTGCTAATAAATGAATTCCATACTAAATATGTTCCATAAGCATCTGCAAGTTATTATATCAGTCAATAAATTCCTTATTTCCAAGAATTAAATATTTATCACCATGAAGATTACTATCCCCTGAGATGTGACACCATGTAGCCCAAACATTACCAGCGTTTTAGAGGAACTTGCTGCCTACATATTAAGGGTGGAAGAATATGTATAAACAGAGTAATTATGAGTACCCTTGTACTCAGAAGATAAAGGTCATAGATTCCTCCAAAACACTGTAGACAGATACTAATGTTTGGGAGGAACCTGTACCCTCACTTTCTGGGCAGCAGAATGAATGGTGATGCAGCGGCACCAACCCTGGAATGAGCAGATCACTACAGGAGGCTGGTACCTATCAGACTACATGGCATCACATTATGTGATCTTAACATGAACATTTCTACTTTCTGGGATACAATACTGTGTAGTCCAGTGAAAGTCAACCAGTACTTTAGAGGCACACACCACCTCCATCTTCAAAGACAAAGAAAGAGCCAAGCAAAAAACCAGCACAGAAAACCACATACAAAAAATGAGGGCACCTATTCAAGTTAGAAGGTATATGGTGTTATATCCCAAAAGACATAACTTTTCATTCACTGCTGTGAAAACTTCAAATCCAAGTTGAACTTTAAAAAATTCAACTTCCTACATTATGGTAACACAAAATCTCATGAGAACTCATTCAACCAAAATGAGGTGTTGCATGCTGACAGATAAGGCTAAGCTTTCAGAAATTACAGTGAAGAACAAATACATCATAGTAAAGTCAAGCCTGTTACAATATAAGAAAACAGCAACTGACTTGCTATGCAGTGTGAACAGTATAAATGCCCCCACACTGCCACTCAAGTGTTTCCCCTCAGGCCAGTCTTTATTTATAAAGGGAACTACTGCAATAAAAGTGGTTTTGCAAGAAGAAAAAGAATAATGTTTGAAATAACACATGATACCATTACATTCTAATTAGAAATCATATAAGCCTTAGTTCTATAATCTGTCTGATACTAAAAACAGACTGCACAAGCTACATTCAGTTATCTGTTTTCCCAGACATGTCTTCTGCAGGAAGGTACTAAAATGATATGTATTTTACTCATTTAGTTAAAAGTTTTATATTTCCTTAATAAATACAGTGCAAATGAGTTCATTATAGATTTGCAAGCTGACACAACTGCCTAATGGCCAATTACAAAGTCAGCACAAATACAAATACATATACAAAGAAACTTAAAGACAAAAACAAAGTAATTAATACAATTAAAGTGCAGTAATAATTAATTTTATTAACACAAATAAAAGTTGATAAAAAGAAAAGATTATACATACTGTACTTAACTGAATATAATCAATTCACTGGTAAGGTATTTTAATAGACAAGAAAGCATCATAACAAATTAAATTATGATTAAAATAAATGTAAAACATAATTTTGTCCTTTTGCTTAATTGGCTAAACACTATGCCATGAAGCTGTATGGGGGGGGGGGTATAGCTTCACATGTTAACCTCAGCACTAGATGGAGGTGAGCAGTCTGGTACACACACCAGCTGCTTTGCTTCCCTGGGGCAGAGACCTTGGTACCCACTGGACAGGAGGCTGGGTGGGCCACAGATCCAATCTGGGTGAAGTGGAGAAGAGACACATCTCTTGTCCTTGCTGGGAATCAAATCCTGATACTTCTGCCAACCAGCCTGTAGCCCATCACTATTCCAACTGAGCTACCCCACGTCCATAAAATATGATTTAGAGAAACAGTTTGTTTTCTTATGAGTAACAGTAGCCTAGTAACAACAGTGATAATGATAATCAGTTGAAGATGCAAACAGCAGCAACAACAACAACAACAACAACAACAACAACAACAATATTGATTAGAGGGGCCTCATGATTTAAGGCAGGCACTGTCTTTGGCCACTCAGTCACTCGGATCTTGGGCTTCACACATAGATGTGTGTCTGCATTCTTTCTGTCTTTAGCTTGTCTTGTAAAGGACTTCTCATGGACTGATCCCCAATACATGGAGACCTATATAAGATTCATAATTTCAGAACTACTTCCCATTGGAAGAGGTTAGAGAGTATACCTGTAAGAACCAAATACCAACAGCAGCAACAATAGCAATGTATTCCTCTTTTAAATTCCACGGTAGCAACAAGAAGTGCTATACTCCTGCATGTACTGGACATGTAGTGTCAGTGTTTGGTGTTTATGTGGTTGTGCAGTGATCATGCATTGAACTGTGCATGGACTGTGCTGCAACTACACACAACACTGCTGCAAGTCACTACTCATTCACAGTAATGGAAATTACTGGCACTACAGCCCACTGTGAGCCTTGGACTCTTTGTGGAGGTATAGTTCCAGTGTTTCTCAAGCTTCAGCACTAATAACAGATGAGTGGTAAGTATCACGACCCCACCCCAACCAAGGAAAAGAGATCTCAGTTTCCCATTGGACAAGAGGCTGGGTGGGGTCCAGGGTTGGTCTGAACACATTGGTCTGCACTACATACAAATCCCTAGTCATTACACTGACTGAGCTAGCTGGCTAACAGTACACAGTAAACCTAGGGGTTAAGCATGTCAATTAAGGTTTCAGACAGATTAAGCTGGCTGATGCGACTTGTATTTGCAAGGTGATTGGTTCAAATGTTGGCCAGGACACAGGCCATTCTGACTGAGGTATCTCGTGTGGCTTTTCTCAGTCTCCTTGGACAGCACTTAAAATTAGGCCATGACTACTTCCTTCCATATCTTCTTCAATTCACTATTCACTAATCATCCCATAATTTGACACTACATAACATAAGCTTTTGACAGCAGTGTTAGACAAACCACAGACATATAAATTCTTATTGACTGTCGACAGTTATTTCAGGAGGCAAAAAGTGGATTGTTGTAAATGTTAATATATCTTAAAGTATTCAGCTTTTATGTAAACTTTTGTCAAGCATAATATCACTGGTAATGGGCATGACTCACATTTGGAATGTGTTCAGTTTGATCTCTGCTGAAAAAGCAGATATGGTAAATGCAGTATTTCATGGTTTTTCTAAGTCTTTCCAGGCAATTTCAACAACAGCAACCACTAATGGCCCACAGGTACTTCCCCCACATTTCTTCCCAATTCACTAGTCATAATCACCGTCACCTTTAGTTGACACAGCACCACAGCATCACTCCCTCCCTCCCTACCTACTCCCCTGCATGTCTGATGAACCAAGCACCCACCACACCAACCAACCCTGCAAATGGAAGCACAATGTGCCTCTGAAACAACTGAAACTCTGCCCATATCAATGTGGTGCAAAAACCAAAGATAAAACTCGACTTCAACAATAAACTACTGTAAAATCCTAAAGCCAACAACCTAAAACTCATTCGGTCTCAAAATGCCATTATGTATAACTGGAGGGATTACCATAAACGAAAGTAAAACATGAAGTTTCCATTTCAAAAATATGCAGTTTCAATTGAAAGACTGAAACAGAACTTACATGTAGCCTTCAAACACTCTTTCTCTCTAACAGTACGATGTTAAATATATAAGACACTGTCCATGTAAAGACCACCGCAGCACAGGAAGGAAAGATGACACAGTTAAATTATTGTCATCTTTCAACCTCAGCCGGAACAGCTGATCGATTTTTTGATAGCTAAGTTTATTTTAAAAGTATAAGCGTCAATAACATATACGTTGAGTACTTTATACTAAAAAGATGTTTCCGGCTGTTACCAGCTATTACAGGCGTTAATATGGTTAAGCTCCATATTCAATAACTTGGCTCATTACTATATGACACCTGTGTTTCTGTGCTAACACTGCCTATCCCTGCATGTTTTCCAGATGAGCATTACAAAGCTCTGTACTCAGAGCAGTTTAATCATCCCTGTGGGGCAGCCAACAAAGGCCAAGACCACACTTTGATATTACAGCAAGTTTTGATTCTCTTTTGTTTATTCAGTAACTCTATCTTGACAAGAACCAAGTTAATACTTATGGAAGAGATGTGACTTCAAGCAGCTTATAGGCAGTATCCATCTGATGCCTGTAACCGGATCTCAAACATTACAGCTTAAGGCTGATAAGTGAATCCTGGATGATGAGTTTCCATACCTACTATGTAAATACAATCAATTAATTTCACTGTAACCATTTGCATCATCGTGAGTCACAACTCAAAAGAGGAAGCTGAAAAAGGAAGAAGAAAGGAGTTTACTCGTATACATATATTTCCTTCTCAAATGTAAAATATTATCTTGTCCTACTGCTCTATCACATGAGAGAGAGAGAGAAAGAGAAATGTATGACAAGACAATAACTTGCACTCAAGACAGAAATATATCTGTACAAAACAAAATAACATGAAGAACGGCGGATAACCAGGATGATAGGAAGGAGAATGAAAGGAGGGGAGCAAGGAACTGCAAGAAGATGAACATGAAGGAGATGATAAAACAAAATCGCCGTTGTATTATGTCATCGCTACGTCTGATGGTGTGGGTCTGAATGGGATGAAATAGTATGAGCCACAATGTGCATCCTGTTCTTAGCATTAAGTTTTGTCCTTTATAGCCAAATTCCAAATGACAAAATCAAACATTTTGATTACCTGGAGACAGAGCTGAGCCATTTCCAGGCTTAGTGCATGGAGAAGGCGGCTACCATACAATCAGCAATATTCGTGTTACTTAGTACGGAGGTGGTACACAGGTTACTGCCACGTCCCGAGCAGTGATGGGCCGGTAGTCTGCCTGGAAGCAAAACATAGCATCATGTGAAACAAAATGGCACACTAACACAGGCACACAAAGTGTCTTCCACTTAATGAGCTCCTTAGGCTTGCAAGTGGTTAATGGATACACATAAAATTTGCAGTTGACATAAAAAGTAAAGCTAAGCCTTAAAGGTTTCTGACATTTGTGAGTAACAGTACATTAGCTATAACTATTATTTTCACCATTGTCCTTTATATTTTATGTTTCAAAATGTATGCTTTCAGAAGAAGATCCAGTTTAACAGACGTGTGTTTCATAAAAATTAAGACATGGAGAATGTCCGAAATTAAAGTCATAATTACAGAAAAAGTTATTTTGGCCACTGCCCATGATCTCAAACATTTTAAAACATAAGCTTTCAGAACCGATCCAGTTTCAGAAATGTTGTGTTTCACAAAAACTCGAGACGTGGAGAATGTCCGATGTAACAGCCACAGCTACAGAAGTGCTGAACTAAGCCACATGTGAGGACTGAGACTGGAGTTCCAAGCTGCATGGTCTAGCGTACAGCACAACTTGAAGTATAGGGAACCACACAAGTGACGATTATGCAACTGAATGGCAGTATAACCCAAGAAGGGTAATGGCACTAACACCAAAATCTGTCACTGACCACACAGACCAGAGGCAGTCAAATTCACTCCCATATTCATGGTCTCTTTCATAAAATTCAACTTTGCATTATTTCCCCACCTCCTCTTCTGGTTCCGTGGGTGGCATGCGGTAGTGTAGTTGGATGAGGCACTATGCTACAAGCTGGAAGGACTCAGGTTTGATTCCCAATTAAGTCACTGGCTCTGTCAACTAACTTAATCCTCTCAGCTACACTATGGCCCTGGGGTTGACTCAGCCTCTAACAGAAGTTAATACAGGAATCTTCCTGGGGGTAAAGGGCAGCCAGCGCATAAGGTTGACAACCTCACTGCCATCTGTGAGCTGACTGTCTAGTTAGAAAATGTGGGAGCCTCAACATCTCACAATCCTATGGGCCTCCATGGTCTATTATGAAGATGGTTTTACCTTCTTTCTTCTCATCCCTTGACATAAATGTGCAATACTGAAACGGTTGGTAAAACAATTATGTGCTTGGTGCATATTTGAACACTGCTCAGCAGGGATTTCTACCAGCTACCTGTTTTCATGGTTTTCCTCAGTTCCTCCAGGCAAATTCCCGGAAATTACCTCAATTAGTCACAATTTTCTTCCAAATCATTTCCAATTCATCATTCATCTATAACCCTACCATCCAACGCTACTGACAGCGTTACAAAATAACTCCTCTCCAAAAGAGCGCTCGCGTCCCTGGGATGCAGATGGAGGAAAGTTGTGAATGTAATGACTAAGAATTTTTGGATAGCCAACAAGGGTTGGCTTCTTTTCCTGGAACCGGTGGTAGAGCTAATAACCTTTACTGCGCTGCAAAAATACTCATCTAATGAGTATACAGACTTTATTTTCAAACTGGTGAAGTGACAACATGAAATACGTCTTACCTCACTTACTTTCTAAACGCAGTTCATGATATCAAAATTATATAACAAAATATTTCTCGCATTAAATTCTTTAACTTCAGCCGGCATTATATTCTCACTACGCCTACTGCAACCTTCGATGTTTGTGACAACAGCACTACATTCTTCCTCTCAAACTTGTGCTTCCTACGTGTTACGCGGGGCCGGGGGCCATTACAGTGGAAAACTTGGTCGGTTACCAATGCATCAGAGTAAGTAAGTAAAAAGTAAAGTAAATGTATCTCTGTAACAGGCCGTGGAGGCCCATAGGGTTGTGAGATGTTGAGGCTCCCACATTTTCTAGAAAATCGGCTCATAGATGGCGGTAAAGTTGTCAGCCTTACGCCCCGGCCGCCCTTTATCCCCAAGAATATTCCTGGTACTCATTTCTTTTAGAGGCTGAGTCGACTCCAGGTCCATAGTGCGGCTGGAAGGATTGGAGGATTGAAAAAATCCACCTAATCGGGATTCGATCCCTAGACCTTCCGGCTTGTAGCACAGTGCCTCAACCAACTACGCTACCGCGTGTCCCCAATGCATCAGAGTACTGCAATAAACCGGGTATTTCTGACCAGTGAAAATTTTAAATTTGGAGACGCTCCACCCCTATGCACGAAAGTCCAAAATTAGACTAGGGGCTTCACGCGTTACGGAGTTGCATCATTCCGACGTTAATTACAGTGGGGATTCCCCTGCTACGATTGCAGACGATGTACTCGGCTCCGCAAGGTCGACAAGACACACAAGCCAGCAAGCGATTACATGAATGTCTGTTTATACATTCAGGATCCTGTGATCACGAGTGGGGATAGCAACACACGACACATGATGGGGAAGTGCATGCAATGTGCTTGCTCTGAAGCCCCGGACTTAAAGCTGAGGATGTGATACTGTGCTGCCTGGTCAAGGCTGCCTCACACATCAGTCGGTACAGCGATGAGCTGCGGGTTTGACGACTGGGGCTCGATTCCCGGCGAGGGGGAGAGATTTTTCCTCTAGTCCACAGCGTCCAGATAGGCTATGGGACCCACCCCTATACAATGGGTACCGGGGGCTCTTTCCCCGGAGTTAAAGCGGCCGGGTCTGGAGCTGACCACTCGCCTCCATCGAGTGCGGAGATCTATAATGGTGGAGCTATACCTCCTCTCTCCCATGTGCCCTCAATGGTACGATGGCTGATGAATCGGAAGAGATTTGGAGGAGGCAGCGGTATAATCGAGGTACTACTCCGGCACTTGCCTGCAAGAAACACCACGAGAAACCACAGTCAGTATAGCCGGAATCCCGCCCGAGATTCAAACGCAGTATTTCTCGGCCAGGGACGGTAGTAGATTAATGAAGGGCAATGGTGAAATGATGATTAGAAAGGAAACATCGATGAGAAATCCACTCCAACGCCACTTCGTTNTATCCTACTAGTTCACAAGCCATAGACCAAACAACGAGGTGGGGTGGGTTCTACTTCTGCTCCGTATTCCGGAGGTCTCGGGTTTAAATCTCGGCATAAAATTAGGCGTCTTTCAAAATTTTATGACGGGCGTTCTGTACGTTAAAATTTAAGGTTTTCACGGCGGTGGTTATGAAGAATGCCGTCTTTTTGGATGTGACACCGTGTATATATTGTGTAAACCGACGTTTCGGAGGGCATTCCCGTCTCGATATTCATCAAGGAATCGCGTGGCAGAAGCCGCAGGAGCCCATTTCCAAACACTCCGTATCCTTCACTTACAGGGGCATTTTTCGGGTTGATGTAGAAGCAACGAAATACAGTAAAAAAATGTTAAGTTACTACTGCCTGTAGTCCAGAGTTGTGCCAATGTATAAGGTGCAATATATCCTATCATCCACTCCAACACCCCGTCTTATAAGTCACCCCTATTCGTGACAGTGTGCGTTCTTATACGCAATGCATGCAGAACACGTAACAACAGAAAAATGGAGGGTACATGCGTGACTTACTTAGTCTTTCGAGTGCTCGCAAAGTTCACGTCATGTTCTTTCGTGACAGCACGCGATGTGTGTCTACAAGGAAGATGACAAGTGGGGCCAGATTTCTGAATGTTAGCTTAAAAATGCTTTCCAAGTTGATTCTAAACGGCTCTGACGATGGCGTATAACATACGGAATTACTGGGTCTTTGGATTTTTTTGCATCGTCCGGTATTATAT
This sequence comes from Cryptotermes secundus, assembly GCF_002891405.2. Lineage (NCBI taxonomy): Eukaryota > Metazoa > Arthropoda > Insecta > Blattodea > Kalotermitidae > Cryptotermes > Cryptotermes secundus. The sequence continues at coordinate 131,903 of NW_019724744.1, forward strand.
AAAATAGAAAACACGACGTTTCGGGAACTGGATCTGTTTCTGTCCTCAGTTGAAGGGAGACACCTGCTCAGTTGGGGCCCTGAGGGTAATTAAGATTGACTCTTTCTAGGGGGTCCAACTGAGAAGGTGTATTCCACACCTTCACCTGAGGACGGAAACAGATCCAGTTCCCGAAACGTCATGTTTTCTATTTCCTAGAATACCGGACGATGGAAAAAGTCCAGAAACCCAGCAATTCTGTGCTTTCCAAGTTGTTCTGCACATCACCTGGAGTACGCACGGAGTGTAAGTAAACAGACAAGAGGAAGAGAACAGAAGGAGCGGCAACTGTTCCGCAACGTCTGCTGTGTCTTGAAGTCCTCGTACTTACTGACTCATGGAGCCGCCAATTCTGCAGCTACTCAAGAAAATCCCAGCAGTTTATGGAACCCGAAGGTTCATTACCGTGTTCACAAGAGCCCTCCACCGGTCCCTATCCTGAGCCAGGTCAATCCAATCCACACCATCTCATCCTATCTTTCTAAGATCCATTCTAATATTTCCACCCACCTACGCCTTGGTCTTCCCAGTGGTCTTTTCCTTCTGGCTTTCCCACCAATATCCTATATGCATTCCTCCTCTACCCGATTCGTACTACATGCCACGCCCACCTCACCCTCCTTGACTTGATCATTCTAATTATACTTGGAGAAGAGTACAAGTTATGAAACTCCTCATTATGCAGTTTTCTCCAACCTCCTGTCACTTCATCTCTCTTCAGTCCAAATATTCTCCTCAACACCCTGTTCTCAAACACCCTCAGTCTATGTTCCTCCCTTAAGGTCAGAGACCAAATTTCACACCCATACAGAACCACCGGCAATGGAAACATTGTGTGTACCGCAGCACACAGTAACTTCCTGGCCTGTAAGACAGAATGCGTCGTTCCCAGTAGCCGACATTATGCTTACCTCAGTCCGCGGAAATTCCGAATAAAATACAGTTCTAACTCAAATTCTTCCTAACTTGAGTTTTTTTCGTTGGATTCCCACCGCGGCGGCCCGGGTTCGAGACCGGTTCTAGTCATGTGTGATGTGTGGTGGACAAAGTGACGCTGGGGCAGGTTTTCTACGAGTACTTCGGTTTCCCCTCCTAATCTTTATTCCACCAACTGCTCCACTGTCACCCTCACCTATCATCCGGGGCTGGTACAACAGGACAATAGTGGCCGCAGTGCAAGGGACTTAGTCCCACCTCAGTAAAGTAAAAAAACTTTAGTTTTCCGCAGACATTCTTCAACTTTTAATGAAGTCTTGAATCTGCTGTGGATGTTAATTCGGTAGACATCTCACGCAAACCCAAGAAGGCGTGGGGGAATATTACATTCTGTTTTCAACATACAGCAGGAAAAAAATCGCCATATCAGAGATGTCTTGGAACACACAGGACTTCACCTCCGTAAAGTTGCACCCTCAAAGATGTGTTAGACAAAGTTTAGCACTCCAATTCCCCAACCCGCACTGTGACGCCTTCATCTCGCTGAGAGGCGCTTATTGTGTTGGCCATGTTAATATGGCCTCACGCGGCGTCCATACGACTGGCAGCAAAGCAGGCATTCTTTACAGCTGTGAATGCAGAGACCACCATCAAAAAGTTTTCTTATGTAACGGTATCCTTAGTGCAGATTAGTGTCTTGGGGGGCGGAGCCGTGTAGACGAGTCACATCACAGAAAACAGTAATCTGCACAGCCCCCGCAGCATAAACCCCCAAATTTCAGGTACCTCAAATGTTTAAAGTCGTACAATTGTCACTGTCCACATATTTGAATTCTAATCCAAGCCACTTTTGGGCATACTTTCCTTTCCTTGAAAAGTACTGCCACGCGTTTAAGTGTGACTATAGACGGGGTTTGGATTGGCAATCGGATGTATTGGCCGTTTACACTCGTAACTGCAAATAACTACGACAGTCTCACTAATTTACACACTCCAAAGATCACTGTAACTACAGCACACATAAAGTCTCCTCAGTCTTCACCAGCCGTTGCTTGGTAGCGGCTTCCAGCAGCGGACGTTCCCCTTTCTCTGGGTTCCCGAACTGTCCCCGGCCTCACCTACCAGCTTATCACTTCTAACTGCAACTCTCAATTGACTCAAACACAACTTTTTTTGGTTACGTTACGACTGACGGTCAGTCGGCCAGTCTGTCCTGGTGTCAAACACCCACCTGGGGCCCGAGACCAGATTTTTATTTCTGGATACAGCCCCGGCACGGACCGCACAGATATTTATTCCGTTATTGTGTGTTCTTTCGTTGCCGGGGACGTGTTCACAGTGCTGTTCCCTAGCAACGGCTGTCGTACTGTCCCCTGTTTACACAACTATTACTTGGCAATGAGTCTATATGTCACAGTATGCTTACGAAAACGCCATTCTCTGTGTGCCCCCTTTTCCTACTTTTCAACCAATTAATACAGCTGCACAAAATTCAGTGTGAACATTATGACACTGCAAGCCACTCCGGCCTCGGACACTTCCATTTCTTATAATCTACAGTAACATGGCGGCCGCACGAACTTCTGAGGTGGGAGCGATACTACTTAATGCAGCGTCCTGAAATTCTGTATGAAATAGATATTGGAAGAAACTACGCGATTTTGTTACGGCAATTTGTTTCTAGTATATAAAATAACAACATGGCAGTCGTGCGAAGATGCTCTTCTCGGTCTGTTGCCGATAAGTAGTGGACAATTGTAACTAGGAATATGAAATTTCGTAGGGAGACAGACCATAAACATATATATAAAGCATGGAAAACTATCTATGAAGAAAACGGGATAGCTCAATTGGCATAGCAACGAACTACGGGCTACACGGCCGGGGTTCGATTCCCAGCAGGGTCAAGAGATGTTCCTCTTTTCCACAGCGTCCAGACTGCCTCTGGGGACCACGTAGCCTCCTGTTCAACAGTACCGGAGTCTTCCCCCGGGGCTAAAACGGCCGGGTCATGAAACTGACCGAGAGTGGAGGCCTAACATGCACACTCCCCCATACGCGTTTATGGAATGGTGCTTTAGTAACTAAGCACAAGGCCAGCTTTACCTTATCTTTAAGTTATTTATAAATCTATAATTGCAGAAACGCCACGGTGCGAATTTCGAGCTTACATTCGGAACATTTAACGCACAAAGATCTGTATTTAAGTACAGTAATAAGTCCCTCACAGAAATAAAATGAGATTAGTGATAACAGTAACAGGTCAATAGAAATACAGATCTATGAAACAGGAAAACATGCTTTTAAGACTTGTTCTCGGACAAGGGTGAGAATGTCGTTCTGAAAGTAGGTAGTGGCTTCAGATCAGAGGAAGACGCCGGGGAAAGACTACCTACCTACCTACCTGCCTACCTATCTATGGCTGTACAGCCCTTTTGTTGGACCTTGGCCGCTCTTCAGTTTCTTAATCTTTCACAGTCTGTACGACTCCTTGAGCGGGGAATCAGCCGTCACAAGGCCGCTACTTGTATACACAGGACAACACAAACACAGAATACACGCACACAGACATCCATGCCTTGAGTGGATTCGAACCCACGATTCCAGTGTTTAAACGGGCGAAGACGATTCACGTCTTAGACCACTCGGCCACTCTGATCGGCCGGGGAAAGACCAACACGTACTGAAGGGAAATTATTATATTGGAGGCTCGAAAACTCGCTCCTTCATGGGTCGTTGTTTGGAACGGTAGTTCCGGCATCCCTCACAGCTCTGGAGCCAAGCGGACGAAGTCGACCTGCGGTCTGACCCAATTTCCAGCTTTGTTCTCGGGGCTCCGTGTTAGAGGTTATGTGCCTATTGATTCTCTGATATTCCACAGGTTTCCGAACAAGATAATTAAATGTGCGGTTTTATAAATACTAATGAAATTCGATCAATATTTTCGATAGTCGTTAAAGCAGATACCACTGTCTTACATATAACGGCACATAATTTAGAGAGTGAAGGGTGAATGGACGGGAGAGAAAGGCTTTAGAGGAGTTTGCCCGCAGCAGTGACCCCACTTGCGGCATGTGACAATACGAGGGGGCTCTCTTACCCCGGCGTAAGAATAAAAGTGTGGAACAACGGTGCAATTATGGTTAGCAAGGAAACCCTGAAAATTCGCAAGGAGAAACTCCCTCTGCAGTGCGACGAATCTTATATAAAGTCGTCCGAAATTGAACTCGGGCCTCTGGTGTGACATGCCAGAGTCTTAACAGCCTGAGCTAGGCCGTGCCATAGCTCAAGCGGTTAACTGCTGGCTTCCCACCGCGGCGGCCCGGGTTCAAACCCGGGTCTGGTCAAGTGGGATTTGTGGTGGATAAAGTGGCGCTGGGGTAGGTTTTCTCAGAGTACTTCGGTTTCCCCTGCTAATCTTCATTCCACCAAATTTTTCATCATCATAAGTAACCGGAGCAGGTACAATAGGCCAATCAGTGGCCGCCGTGCCGAGTGGACCCAACTGGACTCCACCCCCCACTATGCGAATTAAAGCACTAAGCAATTAATATTTCTCGTTTCAGACTCTCACCTGGGATGTGGTGCCGAGCAGTTGGGCAGGCATGCAACATTTACTAAACTACATGGAGTCACTATGTAAGATTTGAGGCTTTCACGGCGGTGACTATGAAGAAAGCAGTCTTCTGGGATTTGGCACCGTGTATATGTGGTGTTAACCGACGTTTCGGAGGAACTATCGCCTCCATCTTCAGGGTAGAAGAAAAAATATATAAGAAATATGCAAGCAAAGAGACCGTGAGAACCGGTCTGCTTTTACCGGTTCTCACGGTCTTTTTGCTTACAGATTTCTTATATATTTTTTCTTCTACCCTGAAGATGGAGGCGATACGTTCCTCCGAAACGTCGGTTAACACCACATATACACGGTGCCAAATCCCAGAAGACTGCTTTCTACATGGAGTCACTTCGCAGAAGATCGTAATCTTGATACTCCTCAGTTTCAGGACCTTAATCCTTTGAATAACAATGGTTACTATATGTACCACCCGCTTTAACGCACTAAAATTCTGCATTCTGCACACGGAGTGTATTTGTGGTTTATGTACGATTCTCACAATAACATTATTGTGTTTCCTGTGAGGTACGGACTGAAACTGTATATTATTTAGGAAAAATATCAGTTTTTAGCCAACTCGATCAAGATTTTCAGAGGACTTCCCTGGTTCTAGAGCAAATGCCGTCTTGGTAGCCAAATTTCACTTGCACTACTTGCTTCATATGCAGCCCTCCTAATCGAAACATCAAAATTTCGCCCTAAACTATCCCTCCCAATGTTATGTGAAATCACCCTTCCAACTTCGATATCAAAATTAATTCCGATCATGCGCAGTAAAACCCCCGCTCAACTTCCCTCTTATGGTTACAACAAACTTCACTTGCTAAAGCTTTACCCTTTCTCGAACTTAACTCTACGAGGACGACGAGTGGGAGCTGCCTGGAAACCTTCAAAACCGAAGGAGAATAATGTCTTCAACCCCCCTTAAATGCATCTCTCTCATTACCCCTCCTCCCCTTTCTCTTCTCTTTCTCCTCTTATCAGTGTTTGAAGGGCTAAAATCTCACACACCTTATCTCTCTTGCCCGGAACACGTGACTTGACCCGAGGAACATCGTCTTCCTGCGGACGGCCCCTGCAGTGCGCAAGTCAAGATACCGAACCTGCCTGACTAGTGATAACGCTTTCAATATTAAACAGGAGGAGCTCCATTCGAATCTCCACCGAGACATCAACAATCCTGAGGATTTTCGTGGTTTTTCTCGCTCACTCAAGGCAATCGCCAGAATACTACCTCAAGCAGTTTATGGCCACTGCTTTCCCAATACTTTCCAGTTCATTCATCAACCATGTGACGCTACTATCCATCCGACTAGAGAAATCAGCGGAAAAGTAAGTCGAAAAACATCACACAAAAAGAAAAAATAGCTTGAAGATTGGCGCTACATGAGTCAGGCCTAAACATCATCTGTTTTCTGTTCTGCCCGGAACTCACACGTTACACTCGTATTCTTCAAAGCACTCGTTTCCGTGTCAGTGTGACAAACAGCCGTATCATCAAGGTCATCAAAGTACACACGGATGCACAAAAGTACTGCCACTTGTAACACGCTCAGGGCTGGCCAAATGAGACACACCTTTCGTCATGCAGTTCTTTTTTCCTTTGGCGCTACAACCCAAATTTGGGCCTTGGCCTACCTCCATGAAACTCCTCGTTTCACTTCGCCCCCCTTGGGCGGGTAATCAGCTCGTCGCAAAGGCCTCTACCTGTACACAAACACTAAACATTCAGCCGTGAGTGGGATTCGAACCCACAATCCCGGCTTCCGAGCGAGTGAAACAGTGCATGCTTAAGGTAGGCCGCACACCGGCATGCGTCAAGACATGTAACAGTAAAGACACGATGTCTGCGACATGACGCAAAGAAAGGAGCACAGTTGAAACGAATGAGATTATGAAAACCGCCGCACACCGGTCTGAGTCATGATGCTGACATCAGTTTTATGCTGACGAATCACGAATGAAGCAAGACTGCGTCTTTTGTCTCATGTCTTGTTGCTTGTCTTGACGCAGTTGGTGTGCGGCCGCCCTTAGACCGCTCGGCTACCGTGACCGCCTTCGTCATGCATTACTGATTGATAAACGTGTGTATATTCGCTTGTTTCTTTGTAAGTTTGTTTGTTTGCAGTTCACTTAACGGTGCTGTCGGCAGCTCAGCCTGTACAGTATCGAAACGCTGCATGATACTGACATAGAACTGCAGATCGTCGTAGTCTGAGATGCCATCCCGAAATTTGCTAGGAGAATTTAGGGAAAACCACGAAAGACGATGTCGGGGCCTAGATTCGAAATGACCACATCCAGAATACAAGTCTAAACCGTTGCCGCTACAGCAGCTTGCTTGGTCGAGTAGTTAAGACCTGTTCCTATGAATCCCAAGATGGGCCTGGGCTCCCATCGTTGTTTTGGTCGCCCCACGTCTCGTCGTTCCTTTAGAAAAGTATCTGTAAAGGTACGTATTTGTTTTCCAGCTGGTCTCAGAGAAGTAGGCTGGATGGGAAACCGAAACAACTGATGAGACATGTTGAGGGCGTCGATCCATGGACCTCTGCACAGCGATCAAGCCGTGTAATCCGGTAAATACTGTCACGTGTACGTGTGAATACGGTCGGGTTTTAGATTGGTTATTGGGTTTACTGACCACTTACAAACCGTAACTACAAATAGCTATAAGACCATCGCTATTCCGACACTTTATAAAATCACGCTGTTTTCCAGCCCGCAGTTTCTTCAGCAGTAGTTGCCTGGTAACGGCTTCCAGCACACTATTCCTCTGCTTCCAGGCTCAAGGCCTCTCTGAATGGTGGCTCCTTTCCACCTGCCTCTCTTGTCTATGTTACGACCGACGGTTAGTCGGTCAGTCTGACTTGGAATTAAGCGCCCATCTGGGGCTTACGGCCAGATTTTTATTACTGTCAGACAGTTGCGCACTTGTTGATTTGGGGCGCTCTCTGACAAAAGGCCAGGTCTGTCGTTTACAATTGCTGCTGACTCTCGCCAGCGCAGTCATTCTCGCGTCCGAGTCCCTTGGGACTCGTGACCATATTTTACTGTCTCAGATTCGAGACTTGCATTTTCGTCGCCTCCTATGACTCGCAAGGCTACGGCTACGGCGACGCTACCCCCACGCTGGATGCCTAGAAACGGCTCTACACGCTACAAGATTTACATGTAGGTTCTAAAGGGTTCCGATGATGGTGTATAACACTCAGAATTACTGGGTTTTCGGACTTTGTCCAACGTCCGATATTCTATAAACCAGAAACCACAATGCTTCGGAAACTGGGACTGCCTCCGTTCTCAGGGGGGGGGACACAGTCCTTTGGGTCCCTACTGATTGAGGTTAGCTCTTATTAAAGGACCCAACAGGGTAGGTGTCTTCCCCCTCACCTGAGGACGGGAGTAGATCCAGTTTCCGAAACGTCTTGTTTTCTAATCTCTAGAATACCGGACGATGGACAAAGTCCAAAAGCCCAGTAATTCCGAACATTTGACTGTGTTTCGACAGAAGCTGCAACCTGAATATTCAGGTCCGACTGCATTTTTCTATGATGAAGGAGGCAGCAGGTACCTCGAAAACGTTGGTACCTATCTACCAACCACACGGAGTCACCGCCGATGGGAGCCTCAGACCTCTCAGTGGAGTCGGTCGGTCCGTCAGTCAGCCATTTGTTTGCGGAGGCTGAGTAATTACTGGAGTCGAAGGAAGGAAGAGGTAAGAGTTAGGAAGGAGAATATTTGATTTAAGAGACTATACAAAAACAAATGGTGAAGTTCACTGTAATATGACACGTAATTGCTATATTTCCTCAGACTGAATTCCACAACACATACTTTCATCGACATTTCCGCATTTCAGATTTGTGTGACGTCACTTTCTCGGTAATGAGATCGTAGTCACACTAGTAAGAACCAAGTGTCTTCAAGGCTTTCGGGTTTGGTACCAGCTGTTTGAAAAGATACGAACACGGCGTGCGGTGTAGTATATCCGGTCCCTTCCTCATGTCTGTTACCAAGATGTCACTTCCTCTCCCTGTAAGCAGCCTAATGCAGTGATGAAGCACAAAACTAAATCCAGAAGATGTGATATTGTGCTGCCTGGTCAGCACCATCGCACTTCACTGAGGGCGGTGACAGACATTAAGGAGCAATGATGGAATGGTTCTTTACAGGGGAAAACACAAGGAAGCCGGAGTCACTTCGTCCACCACGGATCTAGCATAAATCACCCGGGATCGAACGCGGATCTGCATAGTGATAATCCGGCGTCTAGCCGCAGCAACTATGGCACGGCCGCCCTTTTAGTAACATAGCGAGGGGCTTTGGTTCACGTCGCTCCTGTCCAATCTGACGTCGTTTTAAGTACACGCATCCTCTGACCTAACGAATACCATGACCTTATCACTACATAGTATTTTTAGTAGAACAAAAATAATACAGGTGATTGTCGATACGGGTGTAACTCGTTTGGTTTATTTTTGCTGGGAAGCCATTTCGGTTTCGAAAAATAAAAATTTTCGGACCCTTAAATCAAAAAAACAAAAACTAAACGCGGCGAAACCGGTTTACGTCTATCCAAAACAAAAAGGAAATTTACTCTAACACGTCGAAGGGCAGTGCAACTAACTGATTTCGCTGGTTTTAAGCAAAAGGTTCTGTATGGGTGTGAAACTTGGTCTCTCGCACTAAGGAAGGAACACAGACTGAGGGCGCTTGAGAACAGGGTGCTGAGAAGAATATTTTGGCCGAATAGGGATGAAATGACGGTAGGTTGGAGAAAACTGCATAATGAGGAGCTTCATAAAGCAGGATGAGACGGGCCTAGAATGTAGCATGCATGGGGACAAGATGAATGCATACAGGATTTTGGTTTGAAAGCCAGAAAGAAAGAGACCACCAGGAAGAACTAGACGTAGATGGGAGGATAATATTAAGATGGATATTAGAGAGATAGGATGGGGTGGAATTGACTGGATTAATCTAGTTCAGGATAGGGACACGTGAAGGGCTCTTGTGAACACGGTAATGAACATTCGGGTTCCATAAAATGCTGGGGAATTCTTGAGTAGTTGCGCAATTGGAAGCTTCTCGCGAAAGGCTCGGCTCCATGGAATTAGTTAGTTAGTTAGTTAGTTAGTTAGTTGGGTTTGAAGTAAAGTTTACTGTGACTTGTTTAATACGTGAAATCACAGTTTCCCCGGGTTTCCGTTCTTTGACTATTACCCTGCAAGGAACTGCATACACACAGCAGGACATCACGCATTAACGTGTGACCGAAGTAACTTCAAAACCGCACTACTGCGCTGTTCGCTACCTCGGCACTGCTAACCGTAGAAGTGTATGTGTAAAAACAAAACCCATAGGTCTTTAGACATTTATTTCTGAAAACGTAACAAAAAGCCTAACTTTCTGGACTCGCTGTTGGAAGCAAATTTTTACAAACAAACTTCTGAAGCTGCCAGCGCTATGCCGGCAGGCAACATGGCTGTTACTTTGAAATTACTTGGGTCACCTGCCAATATGAAAACCCACGCCTTCCCATAATTATAAATACAGGTAAAGTTGTCCCTGTACTTAACTAATTAAGCATTATGCCATGAAAACTTATGGGGGAGTGGGTGTATAGGGCCACGTATTCTTGACCTCGGCACTGGCTGGAGGTGAGTGGTCCTTCACGCCTCGGTCGCTTTACCCCCGAAAAAACGGCCCCCGGTACCCATTGGATAAGCGGCCTCCGTAGTCTAGAGGTGACGTTCCCACCTCATGACTCGAGGGAACAAGTCCTGCGGGAGGGACATTAAGCCGTGTGTCCCGTGTCGTAGCTTTACGGCACGTAAAAGAACGTCATATCTCCAAAGGAGGTCACTGAGCCAAATTCAAGGACGTTTCCCGCCCAACAAGTAGTCTCTAACACCTCCGATAGATGGGGGAAGCATTATAGATACCGCCAAGCTAGTGGAGGCCGAAGTCGCTGCCTCGGTCGGGACTGATGGTACGCACCAATATCGGTAGGATATAGAGACTGGTAGAATATCATAGAGGGAAGCACAATGGACCAATACTGGTCTAAGTGCATGGGGAAACCCACCCTCTCTAATAACTAACTAACTAACTAACCCATTGGATATGAGACTACGTGGGTCCCAGTGCCGGTCTGGACGACGTGGAGGAGAAAAGCCTTGCCCCTTGCCTCGAACTCCGACCATCGACCGTCCAGCCCGGAGCTAGCCGCTATAGCGACTGCGTTATCCCGGTTCACCCATAGTTACACAACGTGGAGGTAAGTTTTGAAGTTACTTGGTTCACCCATTAATATGTAAGCATTATGCAATTTACTCGACGCAGTGCCGAAGCGAAGTAGCGTCCTGGCGACCGAGGTCGTAAAATGTTACGACGTCCTATGTATCCAGACTGTATAGCTCCTAATCGTAGTATTACTGGAATCTGCCTGCAGGGACTGAGGAAAACCATGAAATACCTCAGTCTGACCAGCGATTCGAATCGAATATCTAGAACTTTCTCGTTAGACCAAAATGTTCGGTAGAAGCTTTCAGTTTATTTTAAAGACATGTTACTTATTCAAATATTCTGTAAAATTAAAAGTCGCCATTAGGGAATGTACCCTCGGATCCCGCTGAAAACCTTCA